>NC_051063.1:118340376-118491002 GCF_004664715.2 Peromyscus leucopus
TCTATCATGAAAGCCAGGGTGTTTGGCCATCTGATCACCAGAGCAGGTCAGCTCAGGCACTCTCTCGACCATTGCCAGTAATCTACAGTGGAGGTATCTTTGTGGATTTCTGGGGACCTCTCTAGCACTCTGCTTCTTTCTTTTCCCCTGGGGAAGACAGGTAGATTTTCTGAAGTTTGTTTTCCATCTATAAAGCAGTCATTTCTTTCCTAATGCCTGTTTCCTTGTTCCTTTAATTGAATTTCTAAAGGAATCATTCATTGCAGGTTGTTTATTCAAAAGGCAAAGAACTTTTTTATTTTCCCTTAAGTTTCTTCATATCTAAAACAATATTCAGTGTATAAACTGCTTTCTTAAGGATTTTAAAGTGGCTTGTTTGCTTTTATAGGTAGCTTTTCATCTGATCTGAGTTCAAGAGGTAGCATTAAGCTTTCTAGCTTTGTTTTGAGAAGAGACTTCATTCTGAGCTGGGAAAAAAAAGTTTTTGGACAGTCTCACCATCTTTAGCTGAAAAACTACATTTCCCAGAATGCATTTCTCCTTATCAGCTCACTGTTATGAACTAGCTTTTGGACTTCATTTCCCATTGTTCTTTTCGGATCCGGTAATTAACTTTCTAATGGCTTGCTTATGAAGTTTTTGCTTTTTCAACAGGCAATTGGAAAAAGTGTTTGACGTTTTCAATTACTGGAGATTGGGAGATTTCTTTTCTCTCCTCAGGTGGCTTCAACAGGTGTTTCTGCTTTATCTGACACTGGCCCTAAATCAGAACTGCACCTGCCTCATTAGCACACATTGAGGCTGGCGTTCCTGATAACAACTTTCCTGGGGCTTGTGTTTGCCTTATCCAGTCAGTGAAAAACAAAAGCATTTACAACAGAGCTTTTCCATAGCTCCTTCAGAGAGATTTTCTCCCACTGACAGATCTTTATGTCATTTTGCTTTTTCCTTCCCACCAGATTCAGAGCTTCAAGCATCTGTCTGTGGCTCTGTACATCTGCTAACTGCCTTTGTCAGTAGGGGCTTTTTTCCCCTGAATCTGCCTCAAACTCTAGCAGCTTTCTCAGATCATGCACTTTCTGGGGATGAATCTGTCCCTTCTCCGTTTCTTCAGAATCTCTCTCCCAGACAATTACTGTGAGACCCACACCACCCCTCTCCATATTCGTTTTACACTTTGACAGTAACACTCAGGCCAGTTTTATGTTCCCAGAGCTGATGGTGGTCCAACCCCCCACCCCTTCTTGGAAAATTCCAAAACAGAGTCAAAATGACTGACCATCTGGTGGTGATTGATAAACCATGAGATGTCCTGACTCAGGGACAGGGTGACCTGACTCACAGGGTGGACTGCATAACTTCACACAAAACAAAGCAAGACAAATAAGAATGAAAAAGAGCGGGAGGCAGAGCCAGGTGGATCTCTGTGAGTTTGAGGCCAGCCTGGGCTACCAAGTGAGTCCCAGGAAAGGCTCAAAGCTACACAGAGAAACCCTGTCTCAAAAAACCAAAAAAAAAAAAAAGAATGAAAAAGAGAACATAGACCTCCAAAAACAAACAAACAAACAAACCAATCTGAGTTTCACCCGTGCCAAAACCCGAACTGCCTGGAAGGGCCTGTGGTTTTTGTCTTTAAATAGCTAACCCCACAAAGAAAGAGGAACTCCTCCCTGCTTCACTGTAATGGGTGTAGGAATGAGTTCCCTGCCTAGACTTTATAGAATAAACCTTGCTCTTGCATTCTAGACATCCTCGGTCTTCAGTGGTCTCTTTGGGGTCACTATCTGGGCATAACAGTTCCTAGTTTGGTCTCAGTTTATCCACTCTGCCGCAGAAACAGTTTCCCAATGCCACAGTGGCAGTTTTTCTGCTTCTGAAGGTAGGGGCTTTATTCTGTCTCTATTTTTAGGGTCTGTGTGGTTTGTGTACAGACTGAAGATCAAGCTTCTGCTTTCTTTTCTTTTGTTTTAAATTTTTATTTTATAATTAACTTGATTTCACTGGGCATTGGTGGTACACACCTTTAATCCCAGCACTCCTGAGGCAGAGGCAGGAGGATCTTTGTGAGTTCAAGGCCAGCCTGGTCTGCAGAGCAAGATCCAGGAAAGGCACAAAGCTACACAGAGAAACCCTGTCTCAAAAAAACAAACAAACAAAAAATAATAACTTAATTTCACATATCAGCCATGGAATCCTCTGTCCTCCCTCCTCTCACCCCCAGCCTTCCCCCACAATCCACCCTCCATTCCTACCTCCTCCAAGGCAAGGACTCCCCTGGGGAGTCTGCCCTGCTTGGTAGACTCAGCTGAGGCAGGTCCAGTCTCCTCCTCCCTACACCAAGGCTGAACAAAGTGTCCCAGCATAGGCCCCAGGTTCCAAAAAGCCAGCCCATGCATCAAGGACAGGTCAGGGCTTCACTGCTTGGGGGCCTCCCAAATAGTTCAAGCTAATCAACTGTTTCACTTATCCAGAGGGCCTAGATACTATGATGAATGAAGACCCCAGGGGAATAGGAAGAAGCAGAGTGCTAGAGGGGTACCCAGAAATCCACAAAGATACCTCCACTGTAGACTACTGGCAATTGTCAAGAGAGTGCCTGAGCTGACCTGCTCTGGTGATCAGATGGCCAAACACGCTAACTGTCATGATAGAACTCTCATCCAGTGTCTGATGGAAGCAGATGTAGAGATCCACAGCTGAGCCCCAGGTGGAGCTCAGGGAGTCCAATTCATGAGAGAGAGGAGGGATTGTATGAGCGAGAGATATTGAGAGCATGATTGAGAAAAGCACAGGGACAAATAGCCAAACTAGTGGAAATGCATGAACTGTGAATCGATGGATAAGGAGCCCCCATGGAACTGGACCAAGGTTCTGCTTTTCTAACAAGGGAGGTTTTCTGCCATCTCTAAGCTTGCATTAGTATAGGTGTTTTGCCTCATTAGGCCTTCACTTGGCTCAGTCCTCCCCCCCAAGTGGGTTGTGTCTTTTTGTCTGGGTGCTCAAGGACAGAGTTTATGCCAGAGGCAATCACCCCCTTAGGGCTACACTTCCTCATCTCACTGGGAGTCAGTTAAAACAAAGCTTTTCTCACAAAGATGCTTTCTCTGATAGAAAAGAACTTTACTCCTGGATAGTTCTCTGTTCTGCCCTGGCTGGGCTCTTTCCCCACACAGTTCAGCTTTACTGTTTTCTCAGAAATGTCCTTTCACTGATAGAAAAGCTTTTCTCAGATTTCTTTTTGCATCTGTGGACCTATCAACCTGGGATTGTAGGAAAGCAGGCAACTATGCTATTCCCACCGGCTTTAGCTTTGTTTGTTCATTAGCAATCTTCTCCTGGGTTCTGCACCTTCCTGCCTCAGCTGTGAGCTCCAGGAACTTGTGTACAACTGCAAGAACCCTAGTATCCCCGGAATGCAGGCTGTTTGCTTCTCAGTTGTTGGTTAGAAGCTAGGATAAAATGCTTAACAGAATTTGCATTGCTTCAGGGGATCTTTGTTGGGATGATTAGGAACACCTTTTCATTCTGAAATGCTCACTCAGAAACAAAACCCTTGATGCCTCAGCTTAGCTGTAACTGAAAAGCTTTTTTTTTTTTTTTTTTTTTTTTTTTTTTTTTTTTTTGCTTCTCCCAGGTAAACAGTACCCTCCCCTATTGGGCTCTCTGTGGCTCTTCACCTGTACTCTCCCAAGCATTTCCCTCAGGGTATGCTTTTAGTAGCTTGAAGAAACAGAGCTTAGAAGAGAGGTTTTCAGGAAATCAAGGGAGGATTTTTCTGGCTTGAAAGGAAGACAGAACTTAGAGAGGTTTTGCTGTCTTAAGAGGTTTGTTGTTTTCCCTTAGAGCTAGTCACAGGTGATTCTCATGCTAATATCTTCAGGTGATTCTAATTTTTGTCCTCCTGAGAGAAAGAGTTAAAGGCTTTAGTTTTAAGTTTTTTAAGAGACATTTTAGCTTGAGAAAATTTAAGGTTTTTTAGAGAGATTTTCCCCCCTAATTTTCCAAGAAAAGCTTTTCAGTTTAAGAGAAAGATTTTTTTTTTATTTTGTTTTGTTTTTTGTTTTTTCACCAAGAGAGAAATACCAACTTTCCCCAAAACTTCTAAATTTTAAACTTTTTGGCTTCTTCCACCTGCATTTTTGCCTCAGGGAGAAATCACTTTCTCCTGCCGCTTGGACTTAGCATTTCAGCTGTTCCCAGGACAAAAGATTCCATAGGAAACTTTTTCTTCCCCATAAGCTCAAAGAAGAGCTTTTTACTACCCATAAAGCTCAAAGAAACATTTTTTTCTTCCCAGTTTGCATTCATAGCCCCCCAAGTTAGAAAATTGAAGAGTTTTTTGTGTAGTTGCCTTATCTTTTCTACACAATCTTACACTTCTAAGTTTTTCCTACACTATATTGCTACACTAATTCCTTATTTTTCTAATAGAACTGAGAAAGAGATAGAAGATGGAAATTTTTGATGGAAGAGATTTTTGCGCTGCAGCATCAGACATCCTTCCAGTCCATTTTTCATTTTCTCTCAAAGATAAAACCCCTGCTTTATATATATATATAAAACAATGCCAAGAGCTAAAACCACCTTCTTACCACTCAATGCTGTCACTTCCCCTGAGAGACCTACTTCCTGTGTTCTTTTTAATGACATACTGTTCTGCCTTCTCATTGGTTCTAAACCCACCACATGACTTCTTCATCACTGCCTGTCTATACAGATCTCCAGGTATCTATGGTTGGTACTGAGATTAAAGGCATGTGTCACCACACTGGCTGTGTCCTTGAACACACAGAGATTTTGCCTGCCATGTGATCAGATTAATGGCTTGTGCTACCACTAGCAGACTTCTGCTTAATGGCTTGCTCTTAGCTCTGATGGCTTGCTCTTAGATGCCCAGGGAACTTTATTAACATACAAATAAAATCATTTTAACATAAATAATGAATCACCATATTTCCCCTTCTATTCTAATAAAAAAGGAAAAAGTTATGACTAATATAAGAAATACTATATACAATAAGTACAATAACTATGTAGAAGATATACAAGCAATAAATACTTAAACAATGCCTAGTCCATTTGCAATTAACAAACTCAGAAAAAATATTCCATTATCTATCCTATTTTGGTAAGTCCAAAATGTACCTGATTCATTTCTATCCTAACTTATATTACTAATAGACCTATCTTATAATGTCCTTCAAATTTATACACTTACAACTCTCTAGTGAGTTTCTTTTCTAAAAAAGGAAAATTATAACTATCTAATCTTTAACTATAATTATCTAACCTTCCAGTCCCTCAGAGACCTAAGAAGGAAATAATATTACCAAAAACAAAAAAGAAAAGAAAAAAAAAACCAGGAAGTGTAAACAAGTGACTTCAAAAAAATGTGAGTTGACAGAAACAGCCAGCTGCCTGGACAGTCACTCAAGGTTTCTGTGCAACATTGGGGCATCATCTTCAGCCTATAGGCTTAGCATATCCAACAGAATCATTTGTAAAGTAGGATGTATGTTGCGGTAACGCCCGCGTTACCGATAACCGTTCACCTTGCCTGAGCGAAGGGCTGCGGATTAAAAAATAGAGACAAAAGACAGCGGGTCATCCGTACGATTGGATGTCGAATGCCGTTTATTGAAAGAGGGAAGAAACCTTAAATACGTACAGGCTTACAGCACAAATGGAGGAACCCCCGGATGGCAGAAGTTCGCTGTCAATGGTCCACATTCCAGACTCAATGTTCTACATTCTAGCATCTAAGTAGTTAACGCCCAAAATGCAGGATACACAACAAGGAACTTCCCTTAAGCATTCAGAAGGGTGGATACCGGTAGGGAATCTGAATAGGGAGGACATCTGATCAAGGTCAAGCAAGCAAGGCTGCAGCCACTCCCAGTCAGGGGCCGGGGGCCAGGGCCCATGGCGCCCACAGTTCCCCCTTTTTATTAAATGAGCTTCTGACTTAGGTTGCGTGGGACCAGCAGACCACCTTACCCGTCATAGAGACACTTGCCCAGGCCACACAAGTGCTCTGTCTTAGGTTGGTGGCAGCCCCCAAGCATTACCCGTCTCTGAATACTCATTATCATACAGACTCAACCATGTGAGCTGTAGAGTGACTGCTGCCAAAGATTTCAAAGTGGCACTGGGCTTGCAATCTGTGCGACACAGAAAAGACCAACAGAAGTCCGAACCCACCCATAGCCAGGAGGCTAAAGGCAATTGAACCATTCCCTTCTTAAACGAGCCTTACTGCAAATTGGAGTCCTTGTAAGGTGGTATCCCATAAGCAAATGGAACTTGAGTTTTAATAATTTTACAACTTTCAAAGCCAATTATAATGTATAAAAGTGGAATTAAATTTGTCATGCCCAATAAGAAGAAAGATTAACTAACTGTGGTAGCTACTTTTGCTGCCAGGGTCTCCATTGTGCTAGCTGTAGTAACCAAATATGAAATAGCAATCCCAGAAACAATAGCAGCAGTGGCCACCACTGCTATAACAGCAACAACGGCAACAGCGATGTCAGAGTCTCTTCTGGAGCGTGTGAGCATCATCTGTGTCTAGCTGCCACGGTCCACTGGCATGGACACGGCTCCAGGAACACGAACCACCAAGGCCCATTTTTCTTGATCCCAGCACTACTTAGGCTGGCAGGTCTGCAAGAGAACAACTGAGAAACAAAGAAAACAGAAAACAAAAACAGCAAACAAGGAGCAGAACTAATGGCCTCAATAATGGCCACATTCAGGCTCACAAATTTTGAGGTATCTTCAAAAAGGCTAGATGAATTTCAGGAGGCAAATAAATGTTGTACAGAGCCATTCCTGAAAAGTAGGTACTACACCAGCTTGAGGGGGGTTGCAAAATGCGAAAAAGGCTTAGCTGGTATGCTACTGTTTACAACTGAAGTTCATTGACCTTCAGAGTTATCCTTAATCTCCAAGGTGTGGTACATTCTCAATGTTTTTTGAAAAAAGTTACCATACATTACCTTCTGAGGAATCCAACCACATGGCTACAGTTCCTAGGCTAGAATAATGTTTGCCAAGGCTGGCCGTATTGGGCTCTCAATCCCATTGGCATCAGAAGGGGAGAGTTTTTTACGAAGGCCCAATAGGTCTCTGCCATGTTGGGATTCAGCAGCAGCCACAGGGCGCACACATCGTTCAGGAACCCACAGAGGAACTTCATTGTCCTGTGGAAAGACACAAACAGATCCCCAGGCCCACACCAACACCGGATCGGGTCCCCTCCAAGTGCCAGTAGAAAGATCTTTCCATTGCACCAGAGGATGATTTGCAACAGGAGCCCTCCAGTGCTTATCTGCAGCAGATACTCCAGCAGAATCCACCGATAAAAAATTTAAAATATATAAAACTAGGGAAAGAATAGAATGTGGAGAGGAAAGATGAGCCCCTAACTCCCCCTTTTTTACTTTAGCAATATAAGTTTTTAAGGTACGATGGCAGCGTTCTACTATAGCCTGCCCTTGAGGATTATAAGGAATACCAGTCTTATTAACAATAGAAAAATCTTGGCAGAATTTTGAAAATCCCGTACTACTGTAGGCGGGACCATTATCAGTTTTTATGCATTTTGGCACTCCCATGTAAGCAAAAGCATGAAAACAATGATTTTTTACATCCTTAACCTTTTCCCCTGAATGGACAGAAGCAAAAATTAGAGAAGAATATGTATCAATAGACACATGGACATATTGTAATTTTCCAAAGGAAGGCACGTGCGTGACGTCCATCTGCCACACATGATTAGGTAAAAGTCCTCAAGGATTAACTCCCAAATGAGGAACAGGTAAAAATTCCACACAAATAGGGCATGATTTAACTATCTGGATAGCTTGTTCCCGGGTTATGCCTGTATGATATCGGAGAGATCCAGCATTAAGATGATAACGCTGATGCAACTGAGTAACCTTATCAAAGGCAGAACAGACTAATGTGACAGCCATACGAGTAATGGCGTCAGCCCTCTGATTACCTTCACTTAGAGGTCCAGGCAATTGAGTATGAGCTCTAATATGGCCCACATAAAGGTTATGTGAGCGAGACCATATAAGTCCTTGCACTTGCAATAAGTATTCATGAATGGAAGAAATGGATGGTATGTAGGCTGTTGTTTCCAAAGGCATAATGGCATGTGCCACATATTGACTATCGGTATAAATATTTACACTCTCATCTGAAAACATCTGTAAAGCAAGCAACAGCGCCTGTACCTCTGCCACCTGGGCAGAAGTGCCCTGGACTTTTATTCTCTTTACTATGTTACCAGAAACCACCACAGCAAAACCACGTGAAGTGCCATCAGTAAATACCACACGGGCCTGAGGAATAGGAGTCATTTGTACTATCTTGGGAAATATAACAGGATGCAATTTAAAAAATTGACACACATCATTGGAGGGGTAGTGAGTATCAAATTGACCCTGCATGGAGCATGTCAATATGGCCCAATCATTATCATTAGCTTGCAACCATGCTACTTGAGACTGGGTGTATGGGGTCACCACAATATCTGGCTCTTTACCAAAAGTTTGAACACTGATCTTGATTCCCTTAAATATAATCTGAGCGACAGCCTGTGGATAAGGAGTGATGATTTTTGCTGGAGAAGCTGGGGAATGTACCCATAAAATAGGACCTGTTTGCCAAAACACTCCAGTAGGTGAATGAGTAAAACAAAATATCAAATACAATAAGGGAGAATTAAGATCTATATACTGTACGTGAGCCTGTTCCAGGGCCTCTTGCACACGTTGTAGGGCTACACGTCCTTCAGCTGTTAATTTACGGGGAGATGAAGGGTCAGGGTCGCCCTTTAAGACATCATACAAGGGGCGAAGCTGACCTGTTGGAATTTTTAAAGTGGGCCGAAGCCATTGAATATCTCCCAGAAAGGTTTGGAAATCATTAAGTGTGCGTAGCTGATCCATACGCAGAGTAATCTTTTGTGGGCGTATGCCCGTGCGTAACAATTCATGACCTAAATAATGATAGGGAAAAGATACCTGTACCTTTTCTGGGGCTATTTGTAAGTTAGCCAAGCTAAGAACCTCTTGTAAATAAGAAAAGGCATCAAAAACAAGTTTTTTATCTTTAGCAGCCATTAATATATCATCCATATAGTGAATTATATAAACACCTGGAAAAGCTTTTCGAACTGGAGCTAGGGCCAAAGACACATAAATTTGACATATAGTAGGGCTATTAGCCATTCCTTGAGGCAATACCACCCACTGATATCTCTGATAAGGTTCCTTAAGATTTTCTGAAGGAACACTGAAAGCAAAGCGAGGACTGTCCTCGGGATGCAAAGGAATGGTGAAGAAACAATCCCTCAAGTCAACCACAATTAAATGCCAATGCTTAGGAATTGCCACAGGGGCAGGCAAGCCAGGCTGTGTTGCTCCCATGAGAAGCATGGTTTTATTTACAGCTCTAAGATCCTGTAACAGCCTCCATTTTCCTGATTTCTTTTTAATAACAAATATAGGTAAGTTCCAAGGTGAAGTGGAAGGAATGATATGTCCAGCATCTAACTGCTCCTTAACCAATGCATACGCAGCCTCCAATTTTTCCTTAGCAAGGGGCCACTGCTCCACCCATACAGGGTCATCACTCTTCCAAGTGATTTTTATCGGTTGTATTATTGAAGGCTGCTGTGCAGTGACCCTATGGAAAAGATCCTAATCCTCTAGTATCGCCAGGACCCTAGTGACACAGTTTTTGTCTGCCACAGGGAGCGGGTCTCCTTGCAACATTTTCCCTAAGCCTTTGTCCGGGCAGTAGCCCTGACTCTTTAGCATGTGTTGTACAGGCTGTGTAGTAAGCACTGCTCCCATGCCATCCAACACATCCCGTCCCCACAAGTTCACTGGAATGTCAGGTAGCACAAAGGGTTGAAAAGTTCCTGCATGACCTTCCTCATCCTTCCAATTTAAAAGTAGCTTGCTCTGTAATGGCGTCTGGGCTGTGCCGATACCTTGTAGGTGAGAGGTAGAATCTTTAAGGGGCCAAGCTTCGGGCCAATGTTTTAAAGAAATAACTGAAGTGTCAGCGCCAGTATCTAAAAGACCCCGAAAACTGTGATCATTAACTTTTAAATTTAGCATAGGTCTTTGTTCTAAGGTGGAAACCCAGCATGCTAGAGGCCCGTAGAGCCAAATCCACCCTCACCTCTGTGTGGTTTAAGAAAAGGATTATTAGTATGAAAGCGGGGCATCAAAAGCAGTTGTGCTATGCGAGCACCCTGGGGAATAATTGTCACCCCTTTACCAGCCTCAACCATAATTCTAATTTCTCCTTCAGAGTCTTCATCTATCACTCCTGGAATTACTCTAATACCTTGCATAAGAGCGCTACTCCTGCCCAGAATCAGTCCTAAAGACCCTGCAGGTAGTGGACCCATAACTCCAGTACCGAGAGCCTGGGGACCCATCTGAGGTGTTAATACTGTTCTGGTGGAGGAACAGAGGTCCAATCCTGCGCTTCCAGGGTGCCTCTGATAAGGTCTTGGACAAAAAGGGGTTCCTTCGAGGAACAAACTAGATGGGATGGTGGGGAACTGGGGATGGGGCAGGTGTATCCAGGGCTCCGTACACCTGGATTCGGGGGGTCCGGAGCGGACCCCGCTGCCTGTTTCCCGATGGTGGTAACATATTTCCCTGAGCATAAACCTTAGATCGGCACTCATTACTCTAGTGATGTCCCTTTTTACATCGCGGGCAAAGTCCCGGTGTCTTTGCCGTTGCTTGGGCCCCAGGACAATTATTCTTAATATGACCTTGCTTGCCGCATCCAAAACAGGTTTTTGGGCGGTTTCCTCCAGAATTAATCCCCCTCATGGCTGAGGCCATTACCTGTCCCATGATGTGATGTCCATCTATATCTCTACATAGTTTAAGATAATCATTCAAGCTCTTATTTTTATGAGGCCTAATGGCCTCCTTGCAATATTTATTGGCATTTTCAAAGGCCAGTTGCTTTACTATGGGCATGGCTTGATCAACATCCCCAAACACTCTCCCTGCTAGTTGAAGCAGGCGATCTACAAATTCTGCAAATGGTTCTGACAGCCCTTGAATGACTTTAGATAGTTGTTCACCAGCAGCTTTATTAGGTAGCCCTTTCCACGCTCTGGTAGCGGCCACACTAATCTGTGCATAAACTGCAGGATCATACAAAATCTGTGCTTGTAAAGTGGCATACTGCCCTGTACCCGTGAGCATCTCAAGATTACGAGCCGGGAAACCTGCAGCAGCATTTCTATTAGCTGTAGTTTGACAGTGTTTTTGAAACTCACTTCTCCAAATTAAATAATCCCCCCCAGAGAGAGCAGCGCGACACAGCTGCATCCAATCGCTAGGGGTGCAATTTAAGGCAGAAAAAGATTCAAGTATAGCGATGGTAAAAGGAGCATGGGGCCCATATGACATCACAGCTTCCTTGAGCTGTTTGATGCTTTTAAAATCCAGAGGATTGTGCTCTCTTTGTCTCTGCCCCTGAACATTTTGAGTCTCTATGACCAGGTAAGCAACTCCCCCCATCAATCCCTCCATGGGTGCGGAAGGAAGGACCTCCGTGTTGCAAAAGTCAAGGTTATGGGCTGGAGGTCTATCCTTGCGAGAAATCTGTGATTTCCCTCTTAGGCATCTAGCATCCTTTTTTGATCTGATTTCTACATCATCACCCTCTGAAGATGACTCTGCAGAATCGGAAGACGACTCTGCCGAATCAGAAACATCAGAAGTTTTAAGGGTTCTGAGAGCCTCCTCTATCTGAGACTCCTCCAACACAGCTTTAGCTTCATTTAAGTGTTCTTGGACTTCAATATCTTCATTAAGCAATGCATCCTTAACCAAGCGCCACAAAGAAAAAGTAGCTAAGGATATGGAATCAGGCCCTTCTTTATGCATATATTTTTGTAAGTCAACCTTAACCTGTTCCCAATCTGGTATATTAAATCCTCCGGAGACCAGAAACCAAGGACTAGCATTCTGGAGGATTTGAACAAAATCTTTAGCCGTCTTGCTCTTAATAATAGTGCCTTGCCGCCTCAACAGTCCAATTAACTGTTCCTCGAGGAGTGACTGTGAGCTAGCGGCCCCCATTCCAATCCATTCTTACCTTAAAATGCCGGCCGGCCTTCCAAGAGTGTCCGTCAGCTGGTCCTCCTTACTCAGACCTCGGTAGGAACCTCCATTTGTTGCGGTAACGCCCGCGTTACTGATAACCGGCGTTACCGATAACCGTTCACCTTGCCTGAGCGAAGGGCTGCGGATTAAAAAATAGAGACAAAAGACAGCGGGTCATCCGTACGATTGGATGTCGAATGCCGTTTATTGAAAGAGGGAAGAAACCTTAAATACGTACAGGCTTACAGCACAAATGGAGGAACCCCCGGATGGCAGAAGTTCGCTGTCAATGGTCCACATTCCAGACTCAATGTTCTACATTCTAGCATCTAAGTAGTTAACGCCCAAAATGCAGGATACACAACAAGGAACTTCCCTTAAGCATTCAGAAGGGTGGATACCAGTAGGGAATCTGAATAGGGAGGACATCTGATCAAGGTCAAGCAAGCAAGGCTGCAGCCACTCCCAGTCAGGGGCCGGGGGCCAGGGCCCATGGCGCCCACAGATGTACACAAGGCCTACAGTTTGACCTCACATTTGGTGAGAGTAGTCAATGTACCAGAAACACCTGAATTCCACTAGTGTCCTGTCATCATTCAGGATTTTAAAGTCAGGAAATTGTTGATTTTTTTTAATTCAGCTGTTTATTCTTCTTGGCTTGTGTGTGTGGCTTCATCTCAGCATCCCATTCTTCTCAGCATCCCATTCTTCACAGCTTGTGGGTGCCTTCAACTCTTTTATTAAATGTCACTCTACCATTGAGAGGTTAGACTCCATCAGCTTAATTACTCTTTCAAGAATAACTGTTTCAGCTACTGTTCCACTGCACACCAGAAGCCATTGGTCCATTGCCAGTTCAGCTGCCTTCAAAGAAAGGGGCACTGTACCTTTTTTGGATTGTGAAGGCCACAGGGATGGGGCCATATTGTCCTGCCCTCAGAAGATGCCTTTTGTTAAAGTCACAACCACACTTGTCTTGGCAAGAATCAGTAGTCCTTTGTTTTGTGTCCTGTCTGTCCATTTTGTCCTATTTGTCAGCAGTCAATTTGAGGATACTTTGTTGTCCAGTGGCTAACTTTTGCCACAACGACAGTTAACTCCATATTCAGTTTCTTCAATGCCCATATTTTCTCTGAAGTAGATTGCTACTGCCAGGAGTCAACAAGTCTCATAGTCATAAAAAAGGAATTTTTCTAAGTTATTAAAATATTTTAAATGCCATATTCTGGGTTTGAAAATCAACTGTCTATCTAAAATATATATGCTTGATCTTGAAAACATACCTAATATTACTATAAGTTTGATTGTAATGTCTAACTACTAACTTTAATTTCTTTATATCCTAATAGTTGGTAATAATAACATTCAAGGATCAGCAAATTGCATTACATTGTTAAATGAACAGTATAAGTACAATATATTGATCAAGGTCAGAAATATACATATAGCATTTTCTAACAATATCAATTTCAATGTATATAATTTGTATACAATATACAAAAATCCAATCCAATATAAAGTATTTTAAACTAGTAATTGTCTTTTAAAAGTAGATTCAATAATCTATCTTTTTATCTATATCATCTCTATATCTTCTGTTTATTTTTCTGAGTAGATTGAATAATCTACCTTCTATTCTATCATTTTTATATAACTTAAAAAAACAAGAACCTTAAATTTAATCTCCTTTGCTTAGCCCTTTTTCTAACCATTAACAACAATTTGTAACCAACCCTCCTAAACAATGAAAATCATCCCCAAAACAATTAAAAAGCCAAAAAACCACCTGCCCTACACTGCCTCTTTGGGAATGTCGGTGTCGTATTCTTAAAATTGCTTCCTACTGGATATGGGTGAAGGCATCTTTATTCTGAAAAGAAAAATTTTTGATTAATTGTCAAATTCTAGGAAAGGTAGCTATATCCTTTGTTGTTCAGTCTGCATAATGCCAAAGTTCAGGCCTTATCTCAAGTTCTTATTCAAGTAGTCTTTGAAACTGGATCATCTCAGCTTGCCATCTCAAAATTGCTCTGAGCAGTTTGTAGTCCAAAGCTGATCTGTAGATGATGTTTATTAGCTTAATGTTATTATTATTATAGTCCATGTGGAATTGTTGTTGTGGGGCAACATCTTCTTGAAGACTTCAAATTTGATGTTAGGCCTGGTCTTGATTTTCTACAGAAAACTGATAAGAGACTTGAACACAAAGACATATATAGGCAGCTAATTGAAGCCTTTTTTCTAGAATTAGTTATTACACTATATAACCATTAATATCTTAACAAAGTTTATATATATATATATATCTTGTAAATTTTGATATAAATTTCATACTTTAAGAAAAGTTTAAAGTATCAGAATAGAGTCAAAGAATTGAGATTAATAGCAATAGAATAGTCCCTTAATTTTTTTTTGTTGTTGTTGTTTTTCTCCTGTCCCATGTCGGAAGATGGCTTTCTTCTGACTTGATACATGGAGTTTGCATTTTCTTTTTAACAACATGCTTGGCTTTAAAGAAGGAGAGAGTAATTCTCCAATTCCAAAGCCAGATTTAAATTTTAATTGAACTGGGACTACAAGAAGACTAATAGTGTTAAATGTCTTTAGAGAAGAGCAGAAACAAACATTTAGGAAGACTTATGAAATTTTGTACATGATATACAAATAGGCCATTTTATTCTTTTTCTTGGAACATTTTTTTTAGATGATTTGACCTTTTTCTTCAGTTGTCTCATTTGTCCAGTGATCTTCAGATTCCTTAGCCTTCATTCTCCTAAAAGACAAAACAAAAACAAAAACAAAAACAAAAACAAAAACAAAAACAAAAAAACAAACAACAAAAAAAAACTTTCCTCAGGACTAACATTAGGGAGGTTCCGTTTTTTTGCAAGTTATATCTGATTAAATTAAAAGGCATGTGTTAATGGTATAAGTTAGCTTAAATTGGATGGCCGCAATGGTTGATGAACTATCACCTCTTCCAATTAATAAGTATCTCTTGTTCAAATTGAACCTTTATCAATTTTGATGGTATCCACAGCTTATCTTCTCCTGCAGAAACAAAAGCAAAACCTTGTCCCCAATGTAACACATATCCTCGTTTCCATTCTGAGGTCAGCACATCCTTAAAGTATATAGACTGATTTAATTCTGCAGGTTTTTTTCTACTATCCAATATCTCTCTGGAGCTATTGTTCCTTTCTCATTAGCATTGAGAAAATTCAAAGTTAATAGAGCATTATGCAGTCTATTTCTGGGGGTTTTCGTTATCCCTTTCTGTTTATTTAGCATATCCTTTAGAGTTCTGTTTGATCTTTAACTGCTTGGCCTGTAGAATTATGTGGTATAACTGTAATACACTTTCTATTGTAATAAGCAAAACACTGTTTCCTTTTAACAGATACATATGTTGGAGCATTTTCAATTTTAATTTATGCAGGTATACCCATGATGGCCATAAGCTCTAGCAAATGAGTGATTACAGAATCAGCTTTTTCAGAACTCAAAGCAGTTGCCCATTGAAATCTGGTATAAGTATCAATGGTATGGTGTACATATTTCAATTTTCCAAATTCTGAAAAGTGAAACACATCCATCTGCCAGATTTCATTCCAAATACTCTTTGGTTTACATCCTGCTGGTAATGGCATCTGATTGTAAAAGGAACAAGTAGGACATTTTCTTACAATTTCCTTGGTTTGTTGCCAGGCTATGGAAAAATCCTTTTTTAAACCTTTACTATTGATATGATGATATTTTTATGAAAATCTAAGGCCTCCAGCACATTTCCTATCAATAATTTATCAATCTCATCACTACTTTGTGCTAGAGGGCCTGGCAGACCCGTTTGGGATCAGATGTGAGTTATATATAAAGGATGATTCCTATTACTGATTATATCCTGTAATTAAATAAATAGTGAAGTTAATTCTGAATCATCAGGAATAAATTCTGCATTCTCAATATGTAATACCACTCTTTCAGCATACTGAGAGTCATTAACTATGTTGAGAGGTTCTGAAAAAGCCATTAATACCAACATATAATTCTGATTTTTGAACTGAATTATATGGACTTTGAACCACTTTACTTAAATTTTCTGATTTGTATCCTGTCTTTCCTTGTTTGTTTGTATCTGTATAAAATGTACGAGCTCCAGATATGGGTGTTTCCCATACAATTCGAGGCAAAATCCAATCATCTCTCTTTATATGATCAATTCTATCATTTTTGGGATATTTGCTGTTAATCTCTAACCCAAAAATTGCTGTAAGATCTTTGCCAAGGTTCATTTACAGCCCATAATTTTTCAATGTCCTCCTTAGTTTAAGGCATGACAATTTCTGTTGAGTCTATTTCTCCTAATGGACAAAGTTCAATTTTCCTTTCAAAATCAAGTCAGAGATTTTTTCCACATAAGTTTTTAATTTTTTACTCTGTTTATTTGATAAAAGTATCCATTCCAATATAATATCTTCCCTCTGCATTAACCTTCCTGTAGTAGAATGCCTAGAGTGTAAAATAACCAAAATGCAATGCAGCTTTGGATGGATATGATCCATGTGTCCTTCCTGTACTTTCTTTTCTACCAAGGCCAATTCTTTCTCAGCTTCTGGTGATAATTCTCTTGTACTATTTCACTCCCTGTCACCTTCCAAGGTTTTGAACAAATTATTCAGTTCATCATTTTTTACCCCAACAATAGTTCATAGATGAGAAATGTCTCCAAATAATCATCATCCAAATGATCTTTCCTAATTTGCACTTTTTGGGGTATAATTTTTTGTAGACCTATTTCATATCCTTAATAATTAATTGAATCTCCTCTTTGTATCTCTTCAGGAGCAATTTGTAATCCCCAGCAAGGCAAATTTTTCTTTACTTCTTCAAAGATTCTTTCTAAAGTATCTGCATTTGAGTCAGCTAGTAAAATATCATCCATATATTGATAAATTATAGATTTAGGAAATTTTTTATATATCACTTCCAATGGCTGTTGTACAAAATATTAGCATAGGGTTGGGCTATTCAACATTCACTGTGGGAGGACCTTCCATTGATATCTCTTAACCTTCTGAGAATTATTATAAGTAGACACTGTGAAGGCAAATCTTTCTCATCTTTTTCTTTTAAGGATATTGAAAAGAAACAGTCTTTTAAATCAATAACTGTAAGAGGCCATCCTTTATGTAACAGAGTAGGCAAAGGAATTCCACACTGTAGAGAGCCCATTGGCTGAATTACTTTGTTAATTACTCTAAGGTCTGTTACCATTCTCCAATTACCAAATTTATCTTTAATAACAAATACAGGAGAATTCTAAGGGCTGGTTGATTGTAGCATGAATCTTAAAAGTTCTTATTAATAAAATCAAACCCAAGGCCAGTTATTGGGTTCAATGCTGGTAGATCAGAGAGACAGTTTCCTGCCCAAGGCAAAGTATTACCTTGTTTGTCCCTTGTTGATCTACCTTCTTTGGTCCAATGTTTACCCTTACCACACCTTCTGCATACTCCAGAAGGAAGGGGCGTTCTGTTGCCATTGTTCCTTGCAGAAACATTGTTTCTAGGAATGCCCTGGTTATAGTCCCTTTTCAAATGACCTTGCTTTCCACATCCAAAACATCTGACATTCCTCAACCCTTTTGAAATTGTTTCTCCTATCCACATATCATCATGGCCATGAGACTCAACATTAAACATGTCTCTAATCCAATCTTCCAAGGGTGCATATCTTGCCTTTAATGGCCTGATTATTCACTTGCATGCTGCATTCGTGTTCTCAAAAACCAAAATTTGATTATTATCTGGCTAGCTTCTAAATTTGGGACCATTCTATTTACTGCTGTAGTCAGTCTTTGTAAGAAATCCACGAAGGATTCTTTTGGGCCCTGTATAACTTTTGTGAATGAGTAAGTTTTCTCGTGATTCTTCAGTTCTTCTCATGTATTCAAGGCTGCCATTTGACCTAGAATTAGGGTTTGGTTATCATATAAACATTGTCTTTGTATTTAAGCATATTGCCCTTTTCCAAGCAGCTGATCCTGGGAGATTTGCACACCTCTAGCCCCCCGCTGTCTTTCTATGATTTTAGTCTCATCTCTGAACCACATATGCCACTGCAACTGTGCCCCGGGTCCTAGGACAGCATTTACAAGCTCTTTCCAGTCCTGTGGAATAATCTTATTACAAACTGACCAAGAGTTTAACATTTGCTTTACAAATGGGCAATGCATGCCATAAGATGCTATTGCCTCCTTAAATGTTCTTAAATCTAACATTTCAAATGGAGTCCAATTATTTTGTGCATTCACTTGACCAGGAAGCTGCTGTACAGTTACCAGATGAATTAAGTTTGATTGTTTGGAAACAGGATTTCTTTCTGTAACCTTATGATCCTGAAATAATTTCACCCTTAAATTCTTCTGAGACTAAATTTTTCTATAATTCATTTTAACAGGTTTTTCTAAAGCTTTTATCCTGGCACTTAAATTGACTATCTTTTTAAACTGTAAAATAAGGATAAGAAAAGTAATAATATGCATAGTTGGTGTAATGTACATCCCATCAACATTAATCTTCTCATTTTCAGACCGCCCAAACAAAGACCATTTCCTCCTAATGTACAAATAATATCCACATTTTTAATGTGGAAAAATGTTTTCTCTTTTGAGTATTTTTCCCTTTAAAATATCTGATATCTGAATTGACTTACCAAATCTGTGTAGAACAGTAGAAATCCAAGGGAATTTCAAAACAGCTGCCTAGTGTGGTTGTGCAGAGACAGAAAAAGAGAGAGAGAGAGAAACCACATGCCACATGCTCCCACTTGAGCTGATTTGGAACTGAGTTGTTCATAGCATTGGCTTTTTTAAGCCTGAGACGCTTGAGTTAGCAATCTGGCTGCAAGTAGCTCCGGCTGCCCATAACCACTTGTAGCTACGGTTGAATGCAGCTCTGACCATGTGCAGCTAGGGCCTAGGCTGGGCCAGGCTGAGTGGGTGAGCCAGGTGGAGCTGGGGAGCTGGGCCGAGCTGGCCAGAGCTGAGCTAGGCAGAGTTGGGCCTGTAATCACCAACGGTTTTTAATGAATTCTTGCCATGTGGGCACCAAATGTAGATGTTATTCTAAACAGTCTTATTAAATAAGAAACACAGAGCCAAATCACAGTTAAAAGCCCATATATCAGAGAGCAGTATCCAAGAGCTAAGACCACATTCTTACCACTTGCTGCCGTCGCTTCCCCTGAGAGAGAGAGAGAGAGACCTTCTTTCTGTGTCCTGTCTTTTACTGACTGTTTGTTCTGCCTTCTCATTGGTTCTAAACCTAACCACATGACTTCCTCATCACTGCCTGTCTATACAGACCTCCAGATCTCTATGGTTGGTACTGAGATTAAAGGCTGGCTAGGTCCTTAAACACACAGAGATTTTGCCTGCCATGTGATCGGATTAATGGTGTGTGCTACCACTACCAGACTTCTGCTTAATGGCTTGCTCTTAGCTCTCATGGTTTGCTCTTATTTCTAATCTCCAGGCAACTTTATTAATGTACAAATAAAATCACATTTCAGCACAAATAAAATATCACCATAGGACATTGCCTTGGTATCTTCGGTGGTCCATTTCAGTTGAAACTGGGTGGGAGTATTCATGTATATTGATTAGCTAAGTCTTCAATTTCTCTTGAAGCTGAGAATAGCGATTCAAAGAAATGATGCATGCTTAGCTTTTGTGTATATTACCACCAAGAACATAATGTTGTTCTGGAAAAATTCATACATATATTGTAAGACCAAAATATGACTAACAAAAGTTTTTATTTCTTTATGGAAACAGAGAATCTCATTTACACTGAACCTTAAAATATGCAGATTAGAAAAACTTCAGAGAATCTGAGTCACTACCTCATATTGGGATATGATCCCACATAATGAGAGACTATCCTTGCTTCCTCTTATGGGACTGTTACTCTTTTATTTTACTATTCTGAATGATCTGGTTTAAAACACCCAAACTGAACTCCCTTTAACTACAGCTACAATATTTGCTTATCTGCATTGTGGTGGATATATTTTAAATGTAATTGTCATTTAACTGTATGAGGCCATCCTTTCAGTAACAGAGTAGGCAAAAGAATTCCAGATTGTAGAGAGATGACTGGCTGAATTACCTTGTTAGTTGTTCTTAAGTTTATTACCATTCACCATTTACCAGATTTCATTTTAATAACAAATATAGGAGAATTCCAAGGGCTGGTTGATTCTTCACTATGCTGAACATTTAACTGTTCTTGTAACAGCTCTTGCAAGGCCTACAGTTTTTTTTTGTTGTTGTTAAAGGCCATTACTGAACCCATACAGGCTTATCTGTTAACCATTTTAGAGGTAGATCTGTTGGTCATTGAAAGTTTGGCTGTTATTGTGTACTGTTCTGGTACAATCTAGATGGCCAGTGACTGTTCTTTGTAATATTTTTCTCAGAAACATGTGTCAGTTTGTGGTTTGTTTCTGAATTTGGAGGAATGTTAATCTGAGTATTCCACTGTTGTAATAGATCATGGACCCATAAATTCATAGCCATATTAGCCACAAATGACTTTAATTTTCTTTTTGTTCTTCTGACCCTATATAGTCAAGTCATTTTGTGCTCTGTTTCACTGGAGATAGGGTTCCAATCTCTAACAGCTGAACATTTACCTCCTGAAGAGGCCAATGCGGATGCCAAAATTCTGGTGCAATTATTGTAACATCAGCACCAGTGTCTAGAAGACCTTTTGAGAGAAGATCATTTATTCATATTTTTCATTTTGGTCTTTGTTCATTTACAGAAGTTTGCTAAAAATTCACTTTATGGTTACTTCTGAATTTCCTGTTATCTCTGCTACAGCTGTTGGATTACTCCAAGGAGTATGGTTTTTTACAATTGGCATTTGGTCATTTAATTGCTCTGAGAAGGGGTTTCTTCTATGATGGCAAGAAAGGTCTGAACAGAATTTGCCTTGGAGGCCTTTGTGAGTCCCCTCAGGGAGTTTCCCAATGGCAGAGGCAAAGGATTACCTTGTGTATCCCTTGTTGATCTACATTTGTTAATCCTGTGTTTACTCTTATCATACTCTCTGCATAATCCAGAATAGGCATTCTGTTGCCATTGTTCCTTAAAAAACATTGTTTCTAGAAATTCTTTGTTTACCCTCTCTTTTCAGATGACCTTGTTTATTGCAATTAAACCATCTTGCATTATTACTTTTCCTCAAAGCTGTTGATATTACCTCTCCTATACACATATCATCATGGTCATGAGATTCAATATTAATTGTCTCCCTGATCCAATTCTCCAGGGACCTTGATTTAATGACCTGATTATAATATTGCATGCTGAATTCACATTCTCAAAAGCCAAAGATTAAAGTGTTATCTGTCTAACTTCTGAACTTGGTATCATTCTATTTAGTGCTGAAGATAGCCTTTGTAATAAATGTGTGTAGGATTCTCTGGGACCTTGTATAACTTTTGTAAATGACCCAAAATTTTTCATTCTTCGTCATTTCTGTCCCACATATTCATGACTGCCATGTGTTATAGAATTAAGGTTTGGTCATCTTATAAACATTGTCTTCATATATCAGCATAATCGCTTCTCCAAGGAAAAGCTGAATAATTTCCACACCTCTATTCTTACATTGTTTTTCTAATGTTTTAGCCTCCTCTTTAAACCTTGTTATCCATTGTAAGTACAGACCCATCTCTAGGACAGCTGTAACTCTTTCCAGTCCTGGGGGATAATTCTATTACAAGTTGACCACGAGTTTAACATCTACTTTGCAAATGGAGAATGCATGCCTCATGATACTATAGCTTCTTTAAATCTCCTCAAATCTAACATTTCCACTAAAGTCCAATCAGATTGTACATGAGCATTTGGTAGTTCCTGTAAGCTTAACAGGTAGATTATGTTTGGTTGTTTGAAATGAGGCTGTTTCTCTGTAACCATATAATTCAATCATGAAAAAATTTCACCTTTAAATTCTTCTGTCTGGTTCTGAAATTTTTTATAATTAATTTTAACAGGTTTTTCTAAAGTCAATCCTGAGATAAGTTCACCTTTATATTATCCCTCTGTGTCTGAATTTCTCTATGATTCATTTTAACATGTTTTTTTAAAGCTTTTCTCTTTGCACTCAATTTGACCAACATTTTTAATGCTTAAATAAAAATGATTAAACAGATAATATTCATAATCAACATTAATTATCCTCTCATTAATAATTCATTTTCAAATTACCTAATATTTTATCAGAGACCAAATTCCTACCATTATAAAAATGCTTCCCATTTTTAATGTGTAAAAAACTTCTCTTTTAACTAATAATTTCTTCCATTCAGATACCATAATTGACTTACTAAGTCTGTCAACTATGTAGAATAGTAGAAGTCTGAGGGAATTTCAAAGCAGCTACCTAGTGTGGTGGCATTTGAAATGGGAATCCAGAGAGGGCCCACCACCTACCAGTAGAAAAAGAATGCCAAAAAGACTCTGGCTACTTGCAGATCCAGCTGTGTGCAGCTTTGGTAGTGTGCGACTTTGACCCCTTGCACCTCTTGCCAAGCCGGGACCCACAAGGTCACAGGCAAGTGGCTTTTTTTGGGGGGGAGTTCCTGTCTCAGGTTGGTTGCAAATTGTAGATGAATTTCTAAATGGTCTTATTGAATAAAAAACACAGAGCCAGATATAGGGGCGAAAGCCTTAGAGAGATCAGGGAAATAGGGTAAGCCACCAGCCTACCTTACCTCACCAACTCTGCAGCTGCCAAATGTCACAACTTCCTGTTTAGCCACATCTATATGCATTGCTGTCCTGTCATCTGATTTGCTCTCTCAATTCACCTACATCATTTCCTTTTCCTAACCAGCTCTGTCACTTTCTGTCTGTCTGTACAGCCCTCCAGACCTCCATGGTTAACTAGTTTTGAAATTTAAGATGTGTGCCACCAAAACTGGCTCTTTTTTCAGTGTGGCCTTGAACTCAAAGTCATCCTGCCTGCCAAGTGATAGGATTAAGGGCAAGTGCAACCACTGCCCAACTTCTTTCTTTACTTAAAATGGCTTACTATTAGCTCTGATCTCGAGGCAAATTTTATTTACTGAAGCCAAATAAAATATGACCATGTATGTGTGTGTATTCAATATGTGATTTAAAATTTATTAGTGTTTCTTTGAGAAATATGGATTATCTTGTGTTTGGTGCATAGATGTTCAGAATTGAGACTTCATCTTGATTGATTTTTCCTTTGATTAGTATGAAATGTCCCTTTACATCTCTTTTGATTAATTTTAGTTTGAAGTCTTTTTTTGAAATTAGAATAGCTATACCAGTTTTCTTCTTATGTCCATGTGATTGGAATATCTCTTTTCAACCCTTTCTTATGATGCACTGTTTTTCTTTGATGTTGAAGCATCTTTCCTATATGCAACAGAAGGATGGATCCTGTTTTCAAATCCATTTTCTTAGCCTGTGTCTTTTTATAGGCAAATTGAATTCATTGATATAAGAGATATTATTGACCAGTAATTGTTAGTGCTTGTAATTTTTTGTTGGTGTTCATTGTTTATGTGTGTGTGTGTGTGTGTGTGTGTGTGTGTGTGTGTGTGTGTGCATTTCTCTTCTTTGGGTTTTGTTGGCATGAGTTTAGTGATTGCCTCTGTTATTGTGGGTGCAGGTTACTTGGAATTTTCCTTGTAGTACCTCCTGTAGGGCTAGATTTTTAGATAGGTTTTGTTTAAATTTGGCTTTGTCATAAAATATGTAGTTTTCTTTGTCTATGGTGATTTAAAGTTTTGTTGTTTATAGCAGTCTGGGTTGTCATCCATGGTCCCTTAGTGTCTACAAGATCTCTGTACAGACCCTTCTAGTGATTAGAGTCTACATTGAGAAGTCAGGTGTTATTTTGATAGGACTTGCTGCAGCTATTGGGGTCCTCATTGGGGACCTGAAGGAGGGGCCAGTGAATGAGAGGGACACGAAACACAAAGAATGAGAGCAAGACAGGATGTCTGATCAAGCTCCAAAATTTTATTTTCCTCTTTAAGCATATATAGATGGGGACAAGTGGGGGGGGATGTTCAAGCAGGGAGGGAACTTTAATCATGGGTTGTTCAGCTAGTAGGGAATGTTGTTCTGGGGGTTGTCTATCTACTCTTGCTTAACTGCCTGGTTGCCTAGCTGCAGCTTGGTCACCTGATGTCCAAGAAGAGGTTCTGGTATTTGTGAGAAGAGGTTCTGGTGCTATGGAGACTTAAACAAGCTCTGGATCTAAGAAAAGAGGAGAGAAGCCCAAATATGGTGGCATGTGTGTTAAAGGTCACTTAGGCTTATGGTTCCCATCATCTCCTCCCTTTTAATTATTTATATAGGTCTAAGATGGCGGTACAAATTCATATGGCTGTGATGGGCATTAATCAAGTAGAAGAAGCATTGCCCTGATCCTCCCAGTTTATTATAGGTGTGTTTTTGCTGGAGAAGGGGCCCTGGATGTATTTTCATCCTTAGACACCAACCCCTATGCAATCAGGGATATTCCCTGGGGGAATCAGAGGCATAAAGCTTGGTCCTCCCCCCTGCAGTGCCATTGGTCTCGTACCCTCCTTGTACCCAAGCTCTTCCAAGTGTGGCAAGCTTGCATGTTTCTGGGTTTTTGTACAGTTCCCAAAAGACAGTCTTTGCCCAAAGGCTCTGCATGGCCTTAATCAGCAAGATCAAGCCAATGGTAATGGATCTGTATAGGTTTTGATGCCAAGGAGTCTATTTATTTTTTGATGAATTGGGTTAGCCTGCCAATTACAAAGGGACCCAAAATTACAAATAACAAGAGGCTGACTAAAGTCCTGTGAGAGGTATCAAAAGGGAGAACATGGATGATTTCCACCAATCATCTGCTGCGGCAGAGAATTGCTGCTTATGTAGTTCTAGGCTAATTTTATGTAGCTTATTTATTTGGGTTTCTACCATTCCAGACTCATTAATATAATAACAACATTCTTCCACCAGAAAAAGGCATGTCCTACCCTTTTCTGCTGTCACCAGGTCCAAGGCCCATCAGTTTTGTTGGGCAACCTATACAAGGGAGGTTAATTGCCTCTGGAGGGAGGACAAGGATGCTGCAGAAGCCTCAATTGCTACCAGAAGTTGCTTGGATAGGTGAGCTGTTGTTATGAGGGAGTGACCCAGGGCTCCTCCCACCAAGCCTGCAGAGACCAGGGAGGTTGCAAGGAAAATTCCAGAAACAAGGAGCAAGAAGAGAATTCCTTTTTGCTTGGGCTGGGGGGCATCCTTTCCCATGAACTCTGTAGGGGTCCTGAGCATAAGCTGCTGGACCAGAGTGATGGGAAGGCAGAGCATGTCCTGTGGGATAGGGATGGTCAATTTTTTTAAATTTTACAATACAATTCAGTTCAATATATCAGCCACAGATTCCCATGTTCTCCCGCCTCCCGCCCCCTCCACTTCCCCCCAGCCCACCCACCATTCCCATCTCCTTCAGAACAAAGCCTCCCCCAGGACTGAGATCAACCTGGTAGACTCAGTCGAGGCAGGTCCAGTCCCCTCCTCCCAGACCGAACCTAGCGACCCTGCATAAGGCCCAGGTTTCAAACAGCCAACTCATGCAATGAGCACAGGACCCAGTACCACTGCCTGGATGCCTCCCAAACAGATCAAGCCAATCAAATGTCTCACCCATTTAGAGGGCCTGATCCAGTTGGTGAGCCGTCAGCCATTGGTTCATAGTTTATGTGTTTCCATTCATTTGGCTATTTATCCCTGTGCTTTATCCAACCTTGGTTTCAACAATTCTCACTCATATAAACCCTCCTCTTTCTTGCTAATTAGACTCCGGAAGGTCCACCCCAGGCCTAGCTGTGGATCTCTGCATCCAGATCCCTCAGTAGTTGGATGGGGTTTCTAGCAAGACAATTAGGGTGTTTGGCCATCCCATCACCAGAGTAGGTCAGTTCCGGCTGTCTCTCGAACATTGCCAGCAGTCTTTGTGGGGGTATCTTTGTGGATTTATCTGGGCCTCTCTAGCACTTTGCTTCTAACTATTCTCATGTGGTCTTCATTTACCACAGTCTTCTACTCCTTGTTCTCCCTCTCTGTTGTTGATCCAACTGGGTTCTCCCTCTCCCACAGGCTTTCTTTTCCCCCACTCTCACCCTTCATTACTCCCACTCATGTTCACTCTGTTCATGTAGATCTCAGCCATTTCTCTATCTTTGGGAGATCCCTATGTCTTTTTTGGGGTCCTGTTTTCGAGGTAGCCTCCTTGGTGATGTGAGTAGCAGTCTAGTCATCCTTGTTCCATCCACATCTAGTATCCTCCTATGAGTGAGTACATACCATGTTTGTCTTTATGAGTCTGGGTTACCTCACTCAGGATGATTTTTTTTCTAGATCCATCCATTTGCGTTCAAACCTAATGATGTCATTGTTTTTCTCTGCTGAGTAGTATTCCATTGTGTATATGCAGCACATTTTATTTATTCATTCTTCAGTTGAAGGGCATCTAGGTTATTTCCAGGTTTTGGCTATTACAAACAACGCTGATATGAACATAGCTGAGCAAATGTTCTTGTGGTATGATTGAGCATTCCTTGGGTATATGCCCAAGAATGGTATAGCTGGATCTTGGTGGAGATTGATTCCCAATTTTCTAAGAAAATGCCATATTGATTTTCAAAGTTGTTGTACAAGCTTGCATTCCCACCAGCAGTGGAGGAGAGTTCCCTTAGCTCTACATCCTCTCCAGCATAAGGTGTCTTCAGTGTTTTTGATCTTTGCCATTCTGACAGGCATAAGGTGGTATCTCAGAGTTGTTTTGATTTGCATTTCCCTGATGATTAGGGATGTTGAGCAATTCCTTAAATGTCTTTCAGCCATTTGAGATTCCTCTGTTGAGAATTCTCTGTTTAGTTCTATAGCCCATTTCTTAATTGGACTGTTGAGCATTTTGATGTCTAATTTCTTGAGTTCCTTATATATTCTGGATATCAGTCCTCTGTCAGATATGGGGTTGCTGAAGGCCTTTTCCCATTCTTTAGGCTGTTACTTTGCCTTGTTGACCATATCTTTGCTCTACAAAAGCTTCTCAGTCTCAAGAGGTCCCATTGATTGATTGTTTCTCTCAGTGTCTGTGCTACTGGTGTTATATTTAGGAAGTGATTTTCTATGTCAATGCATTCAAGACTACTTCCTACTTTCTCTTCTAGCAGGTTCAGAGTAGCTGGATTTATGTTCAGGTCCTTGATCCACTTGGACTTAAGTTTTGTGCACGGTGACAGATATAGATCTATTGGCAGCCTTCTACATGTTGATATCCAGTTATGCCAGCACCATTTGTTGAACATGCCTTCTTTTTTCCATTGTACACTTTTGGCTTCTTTTTCAAAAATTATATGTTCATAGGTTTGTGGGTGGATTAATGTCAGGGTCTTTCTTTTTTCAGGGACTTAAAGTTCTTGTCATACAGGTCCTTCACTTGCTTAGTTAGAGTAACCCCAAGTTTTTTATATTGTTGTGGCTATTGTGAAAGGTGATGTGTAGCTAGAGTTTTCTTGCCTTGCCCACGGTGGGGACAAATCTTTGTCACCCTCCAGTCCCACAGCCACTCAGACCCAACCAAATAAACACAGAGACTTATATTGCATACAAACTGTATGGCTGTTGCAGGCTTCTTGATAACTGTTCTTATAGCTTAAATTAATCCATTTCCATAAATCTATACCTTGCCATGTGGCTTGTGGCTTACCAGCATCTTCACATGCTGCCTGTCATGGTGGCAGCTGGCAGTGACTCCTTCTGTCTTCCTGTTCTTTCTTTTCTCCTCTCTGTTAGTCCCACCTATACTTACTGCCTAGCCACTGGCCAATTAGTGTTTTATTTATTGACCAATCACAGTAGTTTGACATACAGACCATCCCACAGCAATGATGTTTCTCTGATTTCTTTATCAGTCCATTTGTCATTTGTATATAGGAGGGCTACTGATTTTTTTTTTAGTTAATCTTGTATCCTGCTACATTACTGAAGGTGTTTATAAGTATGAATTTTTGGTCAAATTTTTGGGATCACTTATGTATACTACCATGTCATCTGCAAAAGGTGAAAGTTTGACTTCTTTCTTTCCAATTTGTATCCCCTAGATCTCTTGTCTAGCTAGAACATCATGTACTATATTGAATAAGTATGGGGAGATCAGACAGCCTTGTCTTATTCCTGATTTTAGTGGAATTGCTTTGAGTTTCTCTCCATTTAATTTGATGTTGGCAATTGGCTTGCTGTAAATTGCCTTTATTGTGTTTAGGTCTGTTCCCTGTATTCCTGATCTCTTCAAAACCTTTATCATGAAGTGGTGTTAGATTTTTGACAAAGGCCTTTTTTTAACATATAATGAAGTAATCATGTGTTTTCTTTTTTCTTTTTTGTTTATATGGTGTATTACATTGACAGACTTTCATATATTGAACCAACCTTGCATCTCTGGGATGAAGCCTACTTGATGATGGTGGATAATTGTTTTGATGTGTTCTTGGAGTGTGTTTGCCAATATATTATTGAGCATTTTTGCATCAATGTTCATGAGGGAGATTGGATTGTAATTTTCTTTCTTGTTGTATCTTTGGCTTGAGATTAAGAGTAACTGTAGCCTCATAGAAGGAGTTTGTTAATGTTCCTTCTGTTTCTGTGTTGTGGATAAATTTAAAGAGTATTGGTATTATCATTTCTTTGAAGACTGGTAGAATTCTAATTTGAAACCATCTGGTCCTGGGCTTTTTTGTTTAGGAGACTTTTAATGACTGCTTCTATTTTCTTAGGGGTTATTGGACTATTTAAATAGTTTATTTGGGCTTGATTTAACTTAATTATGTGGTACCTATCCAGAAAAATTGTCCATTTCTTTTAGATTTTCCAATTTTGTGGAGTACAGGTTTTTGAAGAATGACCTGATGATTCTCTGGATTTCCTCAGTGTCAATTGAGGACAGAGTTGGGCAGGGGTTTCCGGGAACTGTCCGTGTCCCACAGATGGCTCCTAGGGGCAGGATTCTCTTCATATGTCATTATGATTCTCTGGATTTCTTCAGGGTCTTTTGTTTCATTTATAATTATGGTAATTTTGATGTTCTTTCTCCACCCTTTCTTTAACTTGGATAAAGTTTTGTCAATCTTAATGGTTTTATCATAGAGTCAAAATTTTGTTTTCATGAATTTTTCTTCTCTTTGTTTCTATTTTAATATTTGCAAATGTGAGTTTAATACCTTTTCAGCATCTAATCACTTTATGTGTTGTTTCTTCTTTCTATTCTAGAGCTTTCAAATGTAATGTTCAGCTACTAGCTCAGTACCTCTCAAAAATGTTTGAGTATTTTTACATTCTGGCTACAATTTTTCCTCCTTCCTCTTCTAAAAGATCCGTGAACCTCACCCCTTCTATATTCACTTCTCATCGACTCCTTGTCCTTTTCAGTACAGAAAAGGGCATGTTTCCCATGGCTATCAACAAAACTTGACATAGCAATTTGCAGAAAAACTAAGCACCTTCCTCTGAATTAAGGCTGGGCAAGGTGACCCAGTGTGAGGAGTAGGGTCCCAAAAGCAAGCAAAAGAGTCAAAGACAGCCCATTTCCACTCTTAAGATTCCCAGAAGATGACCAAGATAAACAATTTTATCATATATGCAGAGTTCCTAGGTCAGTTCCATGCTGGTTTCCTGGTTGTCATTTCAGGCTTTGTGATTCCCTATCAGGCCAGGTTAGTTGATTCTTTAAGTTTTCTTGTTTTGTCCTTGACTTCTCAATCTCCTACAGTCCTTTTTTCCGCCAATCCTGCAGGATTCCATGAGCCCCACTTATTATTTAGCTGTGGGTGCCCATCTGTTTCCATCAGTTGCAGGATGAAACCTCTTGACAACAATTGGGCTATGCACCACTCTATGAGTATAGCAAAATGTCATTAGGTATCATTACACTGAACTTTTTTTCTTTTGAATCGAGTCATGTTTGGATCTATCCTCGTCTCTTGATCATTCAGCCTGTGGGTCCTGGTATTCCAAGCAGGGTGTCACAGGTGGGCTTACATTTCTGGCATAGCTTTTAAGATAGACTTGTTATTGATTTGCCATTCCCTCAATCTCTAGGCCACCCTAACCACAGAACATCCCAGAGGCAGGGCAAACTGTAGGTCAAAAATTATGTGACTGTTGCTGTCCAAGTCCCCTCTCCCCCTGAGTTCTTAGCTGGTCACAGGAGAAGCCCAGTCCCAACTACATCTGTGCTAGGTCTTAGCTGAAGTCATTCTTATAGATTCCTGGGAGATTCCCTCGTGCCACAGATTTAACTGATCCCAAAATGCCCACAATTTCCAGTAGGCCCTTTTAGTTCTCTCCCACCCAGCCCACAACCCGATAGCTCATTTTCCAATCCCCAGCAGGTTGTAGTCCACTCATGAATTCTCTTCTATTTACCTTTCTGGGGAGCTTTGGATGTTTATCCTTGAGTCCTTCTTCTTACCTAGTGTCTCTGTGTTTGTGGATTGTAGTGTAATTATTCTTTATTATAATATCTAATATTCATTTATGCATGGGTATATACCATGCTTGTCTTTCTAGGTCTGGGTTACCTCACTCAGCAATGATTTTTTTTCTAGTTCCATCCATTTGCCTTCAAAACTTATGATATCATTGTTTTTAACTGTTGAAGAATACTCCATTGTGTGCCATATTTTCTTAATCCATTCCTCAGATGATGGGCATCTATGTGGTTTCCAGGTTCTGAGTATTATAAATAAAGCTGACATGAACATTTTTGAACAAGCAAACTTGTTATATGATTCAGAATCCTTAGGGTGTGTTTGCAAAAGTAGTATAGCTGGGTCTTGTGATAGAATGATTTCCAGTTTTCCTAAAAATCATCATATTGATTTCTAAAGTGGCTGTAAAAGTTTCCTCACCCACCAGCAACAAATGTGTGTTCCCCTTCCTCCAAATCCTCTTCAGCATGAGTGGTCACATCTGTTTTCGGTGTTAGCCATTCTGATAAATGTAAGATGGAATCTCAGAATCATTTTGATTTTCATATCCCTGATGTCTAAGGTTTTTGAACATTTCTTCAAGTGATTCTCATCAATTTGTGATTTCTCTATTTTGATCTGCACCTCATTTTTAATTAGATTATTTGTTTATTTATGTCTAGTTTCCTGAGGTCTTTATATATTTTTTAATTTATCTCTTAGAATTGCCCTATTGTACCTCATAAATTGGGGTATGTTGTATATTCATTTTTTATTCAATTCTAGAAAGATTTCAATTTCTGTCTTGATCTAATTTTTATTCTGGTAAATTGTTCATTTTCCATGACTTGGTTAGCTTTCTGTTATTTCTTTTGTTGTTGATAACCAGCTTTAATGACAATGTTCACATAGGATAAAAGGTATTATTGCAATTTTGTTTTATATCCAGAGGATTGCTTTTTGTTTGAGTGGTTGTTAAAATTGGGGTTAAAGTTTCATGAGATGCTGAAAAAAAGACATATTCTTTTGGTTTTGGGTGAATGTTCTATAAATACCTATAAGGTCCATTTATTTCATAATGTCAGCTAGCTCCAACATTTTTCTGTTTCATTTTTGTCTGCATGACTTGTCTGTTGGGAAGACTGGAGTACTGATATTATCCACTATTCATGTGTGAGAATCAACATTTGATTTAAGCTATAGTATTATTCCTTTTAGGAACTTGAGTGGCCTCTCTCTTGGTTCATGTTAAGACTTGCAATGTTCTCTGTGGATTTTTTCTAGGATGAGTATATCATATCCTTCAACATCTCCTCTGATTAGATTTGCTTTGAAGTATACATTGTCAGATATTACAATAGCTATCCTTGTTGCTTCTTATGTTTACTTGCTTAGAATATCTGTTATCATCCTTGTAATCTGAGGCATTATTTATCCTTAATATCAATTTAAGGTGTGTGTCATGGTTGAAGCAGAAGAATTGACCATGTTTTCCCATTGAAACTATTAGTGTGTGTCTTTTGCCTATGGAGTTGAGACAATTTATGTAAAGAGATATCAATGAGCAGTATTTCTTGACTCTTGATATTTTTGTTGTTTTGTGTGTGTGTGTGTGTGTGTGTGTGTGTGTGTGTGTGTGTGTGTGTTCCCACTTGATTTGCTGGTCTGTATTTAATTATTGCTACTTTGTGTTATTTTGAAGGGAGTATGTTGATCCTCTTTAGTTTGGCGTTTTCCTTCTAGAGTCTTCTATTGGGCTGGGTTTTTAGATATTGCTTAAATTTGGTTTTATCAAAGAATTCATTATTTTTCTTCTGATATTGTGATTGAAAGGTTTTCTGGATATAATGGTCTCTGCTAATATCACATATTGGTCACATATAAATGGTGCCAAACTGAAGTTTGCTTCATCAGTGTTCAAATGATGAGGAGCTGGTATATGTAAATTCTGATTTGTTATACCACACAAAAAGAAATACTAATTCAACTCAGACATATTGTGACCTTGGCAGAATCTGTTTAAAACAACACTACCTCTGAAGGATTGCATTTGTGAAAACCGTGGATGCAGAATATTGGTTCAATAAATTGAAAGAATTCTTCAATTCATGATTACAATAAGTTTATACCAAATTTTTCCTTTAAATACTCTAACTTGTCATAATATTTACTTCTAATATTTTATAAGCACTGTGATAACAAGTAATGACTAGAATTATCAAATATCTACATATGCCAGAGTCAAATATGTATATGAAAAAAATAATCACAGGAACATTTCTTCAGGGACCAGGGCAAATCAAATACAAATGACATTTTCTGAAATTATAATCTTTGAAAATGTAAGACATAAAACAGAAAATGTGAAGGAGTGATTCACAATTTGTTAGATTCTAAAATTGAGTGTAGAAACAAAATCACTGCAAATATGACCTATCTAATTTTAAATATTAAAATTCATCTAATTCACCTTAGAGTTTGCTTATGAACAAGAAATGGTGAAAATGCTTTAAATTAAGTGCATAGAACATAGAATTCTCTTGTAAAATATAGAATATCATAAAATATTGTTAATTAATATTTAGGAATGATGACTTTTTATAATACAAAAAAAATTCCCTTTAAATATGCATTAGAAATGATAAAAATTATATATTTTATATTATATATAAATATTTAGTATAAATTACTTATATTAGAGATGTGTTGTAAAAAACATAATCTATGCCCTTCACTGTAAAATTAGATCTCAATTTAATTTCACAAAAGAATATAATATTCGCATTGATATTTTTTCTAAAACTTCATTTTCTTTGCCAACTATTATAATATGTTGTTAATCACGATAGAAATATTTCAAAACTAGTAAGAAAATAGCCATACAACATATATGTTGTTTTTACACAATATATGAACAGAGGTAACACAGGTTTTAAAAAGTGCTTCTACATTATTTTAAATAAATTTATTCTCTTATATTATTAGGTAAAACCATCCAATTTTTTAATGAGTGTGTATTTACATGGAGAAAATGCAATAAAATGATCAATAATACCATATAGTTCAGTGGCTTTATCTTTGCCTCACTCCAAGCCAGAGAGGTCTCCAAAAATGTCATTTCCCATGTTCTCCAATGTCTCTCTGTATTAGGAAAACCTGAAGTCATAAAAACTGATAATGGCCTGGGATATACCAGAAAAAAATTTCAATCCTTTTGCCAACAGCTCCAAATTAAACATGTCACTGGCATTCCATATAACCCTCAAGGACAGGGCATTGTGGAGCAGGGCCCACCAAACACTTAAAACCACTTTACAGAAACTCAAAAGGGGAGACCTTTATGTCATTAAGGGCAGCCCCAGGAACCTTCTTAATCATGCCTTATTTGTCCTTAATTTCCTCAACCTGGATAAAAATGGCAAAACCACTGCTGACCACCTATGGCATCCCAATACACAGAGAGGCCACACTATGGTAATGTGGAAGGATCCATTGAACTCTCAATGGAAAGGACCCGACCCAGTTCTCATTTGAGACCATGGATCCACTTGTACTTATGATGACAAAGAAGGGGCACCCAGATGGCTCCCAGAACGTCTCCTGAATCAAGTCAACACTAACCAATCACCCAGGGAAGAGGATAACCCCTGAGGTCATTCCCCTCTCCTTCTCCCTTTTTACAAAAGCTGATAAAGAAAAAAAAACTGGGAGAATCCCCCTGGATATTCTGGATCTTGTTGCTGCCTGTACCTTCTTATCAGGACTTGTCACAACATCCCCGTTTGCATGGTGCTCTTATTTGTCTAAAAATTACACTAATTAGGCTAAGACACAGACCTTTGGCCACCTGTTGGCAACCACTGACTGCCCCTTGCAGGGATACCAGAGTATCATTTTACTCAACTTTACTCATTTCCATATACCCCCCCCACACACACACAAGGTGGCCCCTGCTATTTGTATTTTTGTATGATCAGACTGTGGACAATTGCAAAAATTATTGGAAGGAGAAAAGCATATGATGCCCCTATTCTTACTGCAAAATTTATGATGCCATTCCTCCTTCTAAGGGACAGGCAATTGGGAGAGAATGGAATGGCCCTAAAATTTACAAGACATCTACAAGATATTCCCTTAGTGGTTCAGGACCCATGCAACTCTCCATGGACTAGTCCAGTAAGAGGAGCCATGTACATGATCCGAATGACCAAATGGCCTAGCTCCAGACTCTACATTTGGCAGTCTTATGTACAAGTACAATCTACTGTCCGTCAAAATATCCTTATACAGGAAAAAAAATAATGACACAACTGTCATCCCACTCCTCTCCATTTTCTTGGCTTTCCCCCTCTTATGTTTGCCAATATTACTGATATTGGGAATCTCTCAGAGTGCTTCCTATATGGAGCCCTGGAGCACCCTCCCCTGATAGCAGTGCCCCTGCTGCGGGTACTTAATTGCACCAACACTGATAATTCCCATGGCTTCAGACCCATCCCTGAAGTACCCTTGTTTTTTGACCCAGGCCGCTCCAAGTTTGATTTTTGCTTTCCCAATGTTTCCCTTCCCTTTTGCAACCAGACATTATTACCCTGTTATCCTTTTGCTCTCCGTGGGTTTTTCTTTGGGTGAAATGGCACTCTATCAAAAAATTTGGATCCTGCCCTAGACTTCCCTTCTGGACCAGAGGTGAGTCGGTCCTGGCTCAGCCTAGACCCCATCCCTGGGCACCAGAAACTCCTAGGAAAACCTGTCCAACTTGGTCCCAGGTTCTGGCCACTGGGCAGGTTCTCTTCTAACCCTACTGGGAAGCCCTTCTCCAAGACTCCAAGCAGATCTTGCAATCTCCACGCCCTGCCCCCATGCCCATCGCCCCGAGACTCCAGCTACTTCCTGAGACTTAGAGATTGGCCCCCCATCTCCCATCCTGCCCCCAACTTCCCTTCTGAACAAGAGAGCTCCCATCCTGCCCTGGACTTCCCTTCTGGACAAGAATGCCCATCGTGCCCCGGACTTCCTGTCTGGACAAGAGCTCCCATCCTGATTCAGAGTTCTCATTTGGACAAGAGATATCCTATCTGGACAAGAGAGAAAGACTAACTGAATCTGTCAGTGCTGCCTGAACCAAGTGCACTGATAAGACCAAGAATGAACCACAAGGAGATTGGCAGACGTCAAGGCAGAAATACATACAACAAAATGAAGAGCAATACAGCATCCCCAGAACCTAGCCCTCCTCCAACAACTAGACCTGAACATCAAAAATTGGAAGAAGCAGAAGAAAACAGCCTTATGAATAACATCAGGAAGAAGGTAGAGGCTTGTATAGAGGAAAAGACAAAAAAATGGGAAGAATGCTATAAAAAACAAGAGGAAAGGACAAATAAAGTAGAAAAAAATAATAAAGTCCTGGAAGAAAACAATAAAGCACTGAAAGAAAATCATGAAAAAGCAAAGAAACAAATGAAGGAAACAGTCCAAGACCTGAAAAGGGAAATAGAAAAAATGAAGAAGACACAGACAGAGGGAATGCTGGAAATAGAAAATCTGAGTAAAGGATCGGGAACTTCAGATGCAAGTATCACCAACAGAATGCAAGAGATGGAAGAGAGGATCACTGGTGTTGAAGATACGGTAGAAGAAATAGATTCATCAGTCAAAGAAAACACTAAAGCCAACAAAGCCATGACCCAAAACGTCCAAGAAATTTGGGATACCATGAAAAGACCAAACCTATGAATATTAGGGATAGAAAAATGAGAATACCAACTCAAAGGCACAGAAAATATATTCAACAAGATCATAGAAGAAAACTTTACCAAATTAAAGAAGGAAATGCCTATGAAAATACAAGAAGCCTATAGAACACCAAACAGGCTAGACCCCCCGAAAAAGTCCCCTCCCCACATAATAATTAAACAATTAAATATACAGAATAAAGACAGAATATTAAGAGCAGCAAAGGAAAAAGGCCAAGTGACTTATAAAGGCAAACCCATCAGAATAACACCCATTTTCTCAATGGAGACTTTGAAAGCCAGAAGGACCTACACAGATGTAATGCAGACACTAAGAGACCATGGATGCCAGCCCAGACTAATATACCAAGCAAAACTTTCAATCATCAAAGATAGAGTGAACAAGACATTCCAAGACAAAAACAGATTTAAATAATACTTATCCACAAAGCCAGCCCTACAGAAAGCACTAGAAGGAAATTTCCAACCAAAGGAAGTCAGATTAAACACTTGAAAACACAGGCAATAGATAACATCACAGCATTAAATCCCAAAGAAGAGAAGTACACACACACACTACCACCAAAAAAATAACAGGAATGAACAATCACTGGTCAATAATATCCCTTAAAATCAATGGACTTAATTTGCCTATAAAAAGTCATAGGCATAGAGAATGGATATAAAAGCAGGACCCATCATTCTGCTGCATACAACACATCTCAGATTCAAAGATAGACATTACCTAAGAATAACAGATTGGTGTAACTATAGTTTTCCTGCTTTGCCCACAGTCAGGACAAATCTTTGTCACCCACCAGTCCCACAGCCGCTCAGACCCAACCAAGTAAACACAGAGACTTATATTGCGTACAAACTGTATGGCCGTGGCAGGCTTCTTACTAACTGTTCTTATAGCTTAAATTAAACCATTTCCATAAATCTATACCTTGCCACGTGGCTGGTGGCTTACCCGCGTCTTCACATGTTGCTGGTCATGGCGGCGGCTGGCAGTGTCTCTTTGCCTCAGCCTTCCGCTTCTCAGAATTCTCCTCTCTCCTTGTCCCACCTACTTTCTGCCTGGCCACTGGCCAATCAGCGTTTTATTTATTGACCAATCAGAGCAATTTGACATACAGACCATCCCACAGCAGACTGGGAAAAGACTTTCCAATCAAATGTTCTTAAGAAACAAGTGGGTGTAGCCATCCTGGTATCCAGCAAAATAGACTTCAAACTAAAATCAATCAAAAGAGATCAAGAAGGGCATTACATACTCATCACAGGAAAGATCCACCAAGATGAAGTTGCAATTCTGAACATTTATGCCCCAAATACAAGGGCACGCACATATTTAAAAGAAACATTACTAAAACTCAAACCACATATAAAACCCCACACATTAATAGTGGGAGCTCTCAACACCCCACTTTCACCACTGGACAGACCTCCCAAATCGAAACTTAACAGAGAAATAAAGGACTTAACTGATATTATGTCCCAAATGGACCTAATAGATATCTACAGAACATTCCATCCTAACAAGAAAGAATATACCTTCTTCTCAGCACCCCATGGAACTTTCTCTAAAATCGACCACATACATGGCCACAAAGCAAATCTCAACAGATACAAAACAATTGGAATAACCTCCTGTTTTCTATCAGACCACCATGGGTTAAAGTTAGATTTCAACAACAACAAAAACTACAGAAAACCTACATTCTCATGGAAACTGAATAATGCTCAACTGAATCACCAATGGGTTAAGGAAGAAATAAAGAAAGAAACTAAAGACTTCCTAGAGTCAACGAAAATGAAGGCATCACATACCCAAAGTTATGTGATACTATGAAAGCAGTGCTAAGAGGGAAATTCATAGCACTAAATGCCCACATAAAGAAGTTGGAGAAATCTCACACTAGTGACTTAACAGCACACATGAAAGCTCTAGAACAAGAAGAAGCAAAGTCTCCCAGGAAGAATAGACGCCAGGAAATTATCAAATTGAGAGGTGAAATCAATAAAAGAGAAACAAAGAGAACAATACAAAAAATTAATGAAACAAAGAGTTGGTTCTTTGAGAAAACCAACAAGAAAGACAAGCCCTTATCCAAACTAGCCAAAAAGACAGAGAGAATCCAAATCAACAAAAATCAGAAATGAAAAGGGGGACATAACAACAGACATTGAAGAAATAAGGAGAATCATCAGGTCATACTTCAAAAACCTCTACTCCACAAAACTGGAAAACCTAAAAGAAATGGATAAATTTCTGGATAGGTACCACATACCTAAGTTAAATCAAGACCAGATAAACTGTTTAAACAATCCAAAAACCCCTAAAAAATAGAACTTTCATTAAAAGTATCCCAACCAATAAAAGCCCAGGACCAGATGGTTTCAGCACAGAATTCTACCAGATTTTCAAAGAAGAGTTAATACCAATACTCTGTAAATTGTTCCACATAATAGAAACAGAAGGAACATTACCAAACTCCTTCTATGAGGCTACAATTACCCTGATTCCTAAACCAAACAAGGATACAACAAAAAAAGAGAACTACAGAGCGATCTCCCTCATGAACATTGATGCAAAAATACTCAATAAAATACTGGCAAACAGACTCTAAGAACACATCAGAACAATTATCCACCATCATCAAGTAGGCTTCATCCCAGGAATGCAAGGGTGGTTCAACATATGAAAGTCAGTCAATGTAATATACCATATAAACAAACTCAAAAAAAAAAAAAAACATGATCATCTCACTAGATGCAGAAAAGGCATTTGAAAAAACCAACAACCCTTCATGATAAAGGTCTTGGAGTGATCAGGAATACAGGGAATATACCTAAACATAATAAAGGCAATTTACAGCAAGCCAACAGCCAACATCAAATTAAATGGAGAGAAACTCAAAGCAATTCCACTAAAATCAAGATCATGGCAAGGCTGTCTGCTCTCCCCATACTTATTCAATATAGTACTTGAAGTTCTAGCCAGAGCAATAAGACAATATAAGGAGATTTAGGGGATATAAATTGGAAAGGAAGAAGTTAAGCTTTTCCTATTTGCTGATAACATGATATTATATTGAGTGACACAAAAGATTCTACCATGGAACTGATGCAGCTTATAAACACCTTCAGAAACATAGCAGGATACAAAATCAACTAAAAAAAATCAGCAGCCCTCCTATATACAATGGACAAAGAAGCTGAGTAGGAAATCAGAGATACATCACCCTTTACAATAGCCACAAATAACATAAATACCTTGGGGTAACAGTAACCAAGCAAGTGAAGGGGCTATAGGATAAGAACTTTAAGTCCTTGAAAAAAGAAATTGAAGATGTCAGAAAATGGAATGATCTCCCATGTTCATGGATAGACAGGACTAACATAGTAACAATGGCAATTCTATCAAAAGCAATCTACAGATTCAATGCATCCTCAACAAAATACCAACACAATTCTTCACAGACCTGGAAAGAATAATACTCAGCTTCATATGGAAAAACAAAAAACCCAAGATAGCCAAAATATTCCTGTACAATCAAACAACCTCTAGAGGCATCATGATCCCTGACTTCAAGCTCTACTAAAGAGCTACAGTAATAAAAACAGCTTGGTATTGGCATAAAAACCAACATGTGGACCAATGGAATCGAATTTAAGACCCTGACATTAATCCGCACACCTATGAACATATAATTTTTGACAAAGAAGCCAAAAGTTTACAATGAAAAAAAGAAAGCATCTTCAACAAATGGTGCTGGCATAACTGGATATCAACATGTAGAGGCTGCCAATAGATCCATATCTGTCACCATGCACAAAACTTAAGTCCAAGTGGATCAAGGACCTTAACATAAATCCAGTTACTCAGACCTGCTAGAAGAGAAAGTAGGAAGTTGTCTTGACCGCATTGGCATAGGAGATCACTTCCTAAATATAACATCAGTAGCACAGACACTGAGAAAAACAATCAATCAATGGGACCTCTTGAAACTGAGAAGCTTTTGTAGAGCAAAGGATATGGTCAACAAGGCAAAGTAACAGCCTACAGAATGGGAAAAGGTCTGTAGCAACCCCATATCTGACAGAGGACTGATATCCAGAATATATAAGGAACTCAAGAAATTAGACATCAAAATGACCAACAGTCCAATTAAGAAATGGGCTATAGAACTAAATAGAGAATTCTCAACAGAGGAATCTCAAATGGCTGAAAGACATTTAAGGATTTGCTCAACATCCCTAATCATCAGGGAAATGCAAATCAAAACAACTCTGAGATACCACCTTATGCCTGTCAGAATGGCTAAAATCAAAAACACTGAAGACACCTTATGCTGGAGAGGATGTGGAGCTAGGGGAACTCTCCTCCACTGCTGGTGGGAATGCAAGCTTATACAACCACTTTGGAAATAAATATGGCATTTTCTTAGAAAATTGGGAATCAATCTCCTCCAAGATCCAGCTATACCACTCTTGGGCATATACCCAAGAAATGCTCAATCATACCACAAGAGCACTTGCTCAGCTATGTTCATATCAGCATTGTTTGTAATAGCCAGAACCTGTAAACAACCTAGATGCCCTTCAACTGAAGAATGAATAAATAAAATGTGGTACATATACACAATGGAATACTACTCAGCAGAGAAAAACAATGACAGCATGAGGTTTGCAGGCAAATGGATGGATCTAGAAAAAATCATCCTGAGTGAGGTAACCCAGACTCCGCAAGACAAACATGGTATGTACTCACTCATAGGAGGATACCAAATGTGGAACAAGGATGACTGGACTACTACTCACATCACCAAGGAGGTTACCTGGAAAACAGGACCCCAAGAAAGACACGGGGATCACCCAAAGATGGAGAAATGGCTGAGATCTACATGAACAGCCTGTACATGAGTGGGGGTAATGTAGGGCGAGGGTCGAGGGAAAGAGAGCTTGGGAGAGCAGGAGATCCCAGCTGGATCAAGAACAGAGAGGGAGTACAAGGAATAGGAGTCCATGGTAAATGAAGACCACATGAGAAAAATAAGAAACAAAGTGCTAGAGAGGCCCATAGAAATCCACAATGGTACCCCTACAATAGACTACTGGTAATGGTTGAGAGACAGCCTGAACTGACCTTACTCTGGTGATGGGATGGCCAAACACCCTAATTGCCTTGCTAGACACCCCATGCGACTACTGAGGGATCTGGATGCAGAGATACACAGCTAGGCCTGGGGTGGAGTTCTGGGAGTCTAATTAGAGAGAAAGAGGAGGGTTTATATGAGCGAGAATTCTTGAAACCAAGGTTGGATAAAGCACAGGGATAAATAGCCAAACGAATGGAAACATATGAACTATGAACCAAAGGCTGAGGGGCCCCCAACTGGATTAGGCCCTCTGAATTGGTGAGACAGTTGATTGGCTTGATCTGTTTGGGAGACATCCAGGCAGTGGGACCGGGTTCTGTGCACAGTGCATGAGATGGCTGTCTGAAACCTGGGGCTTATGCAGGGACGCTTGGCTCATTCTTGGGAGGAGGGAACTGGACCTGCCTGTACTGAGTCTACCAGGTTGATTTCAGTCCTCGGGGGAGGCTTTGCCCTGGAGGAGGTGGGAATGGGGGGTGGGCTGGGAGGAATGTGAGGAGGGTAGGAGGGGGGAGAACAAGGGAATCAGTGGCTGATATATAGAACTGAATTATATTGTAAAATAAAATAAAAGGAAATAAAGAAAAAAAAATTGGGAATCAATCTCCCTCAAGACCCAGCTATACCACTCTTGTTCATATACCCAAGGAATGCTCAATCATTACACAAGGACACATGCTCAACTCTGCTCATAAAAGCATTATTTGTAATAGCTAGAACCTGGAAACAACCTAGATGCTTGTCAACTGAAGAATGGATAAAGAAAATGTGGTACATGAACACAATGGAGTACTATTCATCAGTGAAAAACAATGACATCATGAGATTCACAGGCAAATGGACAGAACTAGAAAATATCATCCTGAGTGAAGTAACCCAGACTCAGAAAGACAAACATGGTATATAATCACTCATAAGTGGATACTAGATATAAAGCAAAGAATAACCAGACTGCAATTCACAACTCCCGGGAGGCTACCTAGAAAACAGGACTTAGGAAAGACACAGGTTCACCCAGTGACAAAGAAATGGATGAGATCTACATGAGCAAACTGTGGGTGAGGGGGTTGGTAATGGAGGGTAAGTGTCAGGGGAAAGAGCCCTTAGGGGAGCAGGAGGTCTTAGCTGGATCAGGAACACTGTGGGAGAACAAGGAAAGAGATACCATGATAAATGAAGACCCCCATGGGAATAGGAAGAAGCAAAGTGCTAGAGAGGTCCCCAGAAATCCATAAAGATACCTCCACAATAGACTACTGGCAATGGTCAAGAGAAAGCCAGAAGTGACCCACTGTGGTGTTAGGATGGCCAAACACCCTAACTGTCATGCTAGAAATCTCATCCAATGACTGATGGAAGTGGATGCAGAGATTCCCAGCAAGATCCCAGGTGGAGATCCAGCATTCCAATCCGTGAGAAAAAGGAGGGACTGAATGAGCAAGAATTGTTGAGACCAAGATTGGAAAAAGCACAGGGATAAATAGCCAAACTAGTGGAAACACATGAAGTATGAACCAATAGCTGAGGAGCCCCCAACTAGATCAGGCCCTCTGGATAAGTGAGACAGTTGATTATCTTGAACTGTTTGGGAGGCACCCAGGCAGTGGGACTGGAACCTGTCCTTAGTGCATGAGCCGGTATTTGGAACCTGGGGCCTATGCAGGGACCTGGGGCCTATGCCTTTGCTCAGTCTGGGCCTGCCTGGACTGAATCTACCAGGTTGAGCTGAATCCCCAGGGGAGTTCATGCCCTGGAGGAGATGGGAATGGGGGTGGTCTGGGGGGAGGGCAGGGTGGCTAGAGGAGGGAGGACAGGGGAATCCATGACTGATATGTAAAATTAAATCAAATTATAAAAAAAGTGATTGCAGGATAGAGAAGTTGTTGGAGGTGAGAAAATGGGGTAGATTTGGTCAAAACACATTCTGTGCATGTAGGAAATTCTCAAACAATGAAAATGCTTAAAATGATAAACCTAAAATGTAACAAGACTGATACTGGCTGATGATGATACAGCTTTATGCATATGTCATAACTGTAGAACTAACCGTCTTATTCAATCAGAAACACAGAACCAATGCAAAAATGAAAGACCAAGAGATCAGAGCTAAGAGCCTTACCCTTCACTCTGCAGTTATCCTCCAGCCAAGAGAGCTACTTCCTGTGTGTTTGTCTTTATAAAGACTTTCTGTTCTGCCTTCTCATTGGTTGTAAACCCAACCACATGACCACCTCATCACTGCCTGTCTGTACAGACCTCCAGGTCTTCAGTGGTTGGTATTGAGATTAAAGGCATGTGTCTCCATGCTGGCTGTATCCTTGAATACATAGAGATCCGCCTAGCTCTGCCTCTCAAAAGCTGGGATTAAAGGCATGCACCACCACCGCCCAGCTTCTGTGATGGCTTGCTATTAGCTCTGACCCCCAGGCAACTTTATTTATTAACATACAAATAAAATCACATTTCAGTACAAATAAAGTATCACCATACATAACCATCAAGCATATTCTTTACTTGAATGGATTTTAGGGTGCGTGCATCATATCTCAATAAAGTAGCTGAAAAAAAATGAAAAAAAAGTGAATTGAAACATGATATAACCCCTAGTAGTAAATAAGCAGTAATTAAAAGACTCCAAAGCATAGAAAGCCCAGTGCCAGATGGGTTTTGCATGTCATTCTACGAGACATTCAAAGTAGAGTTAATACCAATACTCTGAAAATAATTCAGCAAAGTTCACATAGCAGGATCTGTGTCCTGTTCATTTTAAGAGTCCCCATTTACTCTGATACTAATACCACATAAAGACCCAAAGAGAGTGAGAAGTAGAGACCAATTTCCCACATGAATATAGATATAATAACTTCAAAAATATTTGCTAATTGAATCCTAGAACACATCAAAAAAATCATCCAACCACGAGCAATTTAGCCTCACCCCAGAGATGCACAGGTGGGTCAACATAAATAAACCAATAAACATAATACACCATAGAAACAATACTGAAAGTGAAAAATACATGATCATTACATTAAATCTAGTAAAACACTTTGACAAAAATCCAAGACCCCTTCATGATACAAGCAATGGAGATATTAGGGGTACAAGGTTCACATCCCAAAATAACTAAGGCAGTTTACAGCAAGACCATAGCCAACCTTAACTTAAATGGAGAAACTAAAAGTAATTCCATGAAATAAGGAACAAGACACGTTGTCCAGTTCAATATACTATTTGAAATCTTAGCAAGAACAGTGAAACTTCTGAAAGAACAAAAGAATGCATGTTGAAAATGAGAAAGTCGCCGGGCGGTGGTGGCGCACGCCTTTAATCCCAGCACTCGGGAGGCAGAACCAGGCGGATCTCTGTGAGTTCGAGGCCAGCCTGGGCTACCAAGTGAGTCCCAGGAAAGGCGCAAAGCTACACAGAGAAACCCTGTCTCGAAAAACCAAAAAAAAAAAAAAAAAAAAGAAAAAAGAAAATGAGAAAGTCAAGGTATATTTTTTTAAGATGATAAGATAGAATACATTAATGATACCAAAAATACCAGGTGGAAATGCCTACAACCAATAAATGCTTTCAGCAGAATAATTGAATAAAAATTGACACAAAAGAATCAGCAGCACTCCTATATAAAAGTGACAAATGTTTTGCGATAATATAATATATATGTAACAAAGTAAGTAATAGATTAGTATGACAACACTTCAAATATATAAAGAAATAATTTTAAAAAGATATCAGAAGGCAGAACAATCTCATATGCCTGTGGTATGGTAGGATTAATATAGTTCAAACAGCCATCTTATGAAAACCATTGTACAGGTTAATTGCAATCCCAATCAAAATTCCATTACAATTATTCACTGATATTGATAGTATAATTCTCAGCATCACAAGTAATCACAAAAAAGTCAGAATAGATAAACTATAAATAATATAATAACTGCTGGATTTATCAACATCCATAGTCTCAAAATGGACTACAAAACTATAGTAATGGAAACATGTTAACATTTGTATATAACTGATCAAGGAAAATAAATTAAAATCCAGACATAAATAAACACACCTATACATACCTGATTTTTTGATAAAGTTACCAGAAACACATTCAAGAAAATTGGTAGCATCTTCACTAAATGATGTCAATCCAAACTGGATGGCTCTATGTACAAAAATCCAAACACATCCTACTTGATCACACTTTTTAGGGATTTTGAGTCAGTGATAAATAAGCTATAGTCCATAGGCATAGAGAGACTAAGTACAAAATAAGGGTCTAGGGAGGCCAGGTATATTATCCAAGGAAACAGAGAACAGATAGCTATAGATGACTGGGAGGGCTGGAATGGAAAGATCAAAGGTCAATGGTGAGCAGAGTGTAGAATTAAGAAAGGAATACACAGACAGACAACTAAACTAGAGGCCATTTGAGAGCAAAATGAAAATGTAATAAAATAAGAGCTTCCTAAAATACATGCATGAAGGTGATCTAAATGAAACCACCCAATAATGAGGGAGACAGAACCCCACCTGGTCATATCTTGTTCACTAAATGAAGCCTCCAGTTTCAGGAATGGGTTACATATAATTGAAGTATTAGATAGTGAGTTCAGACAGCAAGCACAAAACAACCCAGTGTGCCATCACGTGCTGTTCTTCATACACTGATAGCAAGGCCCCATTGATGAAGACATCACCCATACAACTCACTGAAAATGGGGAGGTGAAGCTTGTGCCTACATGGAAGATTCACCAATACACAGTTTATCTAATGGCAAATGATACAAGATGGAACCCGTACTCAGCACAATGTGCATGACCAAGAACCTGAGATTACATAGCCCAGGGTCCTAGGGTAGAGCCAAATACAACTGTACTAAAATCTATACTAATAAAATGTTTCTGCATGTCAATTTGTTATCCCCAGAGTTCAATACCATTCTCAGCAAACGTCAGAGGAGTTTCTTCCTGCAGCAGATTGTAATTCATAGAGAACCCCAAAGCTACACTTTTTTGCCGAGTCGAAAACCTTGAAACATTTGGCTCTAATGCCTACTATCAGAACTCAGGTAACTCTGCCGAATAAAAAGGAAGAAAAACTATAAAAACTAGAGAGGATTGAGAACACTAAGAAATCAAAACCATCTATTTCAACATGATTGATGAACACATGCACTCAGAAAGACTAACATGGTATGCATTGTTTTTTAAGGAGTCTCCACCAAATGGGGCTGTACAGCTGAAAGAAGGTGTAGAAACATGCCCCCATTCCTAAACCAAAAGCAATCTCTAATTCTTTAACCACTTGCAAGGGATTATCACTTGGCAAACTAACTCCTTTTAAGGTTAAGCTGTGTGAACTACAATAGATGGCCAGCAGAAACCAAACTCCATATCATTAGAAGTTCCCTGTCTCAAAATATCATGTCAGAACCTTACATTTTTCAAAAGTTTGTTATTTTCTTTTTCTATTTTATATTAATTACTTATTTGTTATTCCCTATATTTATGTTATGTTTCCATTGTGAATATATTATGGATTTCAGTTTAGTAGTTTTATGAGATTCTGTGTGTTTGAACAAGTGAACTCCTGATTCATGTGCCTTTCCTTGAGGTTATTTAATTCCTTTTCTACATTTTATTTAATTCCTATGCATTTGTTCTAGTTTAATCTTATTAAGTTATATTTTCTTATATTATAATCTCTTGAAGCCTGTTTGTTTTCCAATGGGAAATAGAAACAGGAAAGATCTGATGACAAGGGTTAGGGAAAGGAAATTAGAGGAGAAGATGGTGGAGAAACCATATCAGGATATATTTTGGGAGAAAATGAACTATTTTCAATAATAAGAAAAACAAAAAAAATATCAACTGAGTGAACAAACAAACAAATAAATAAATAAATAGGAAAAGAAAAGAAACCCAGGTTTGTACTATTTGGTCATAAAATTTATTTAAAAATATGGAATCAATTAAGGGTAGCAGACTATTTAAAGAATAAATAATGTGAATAACCAACATGGTAGATATAGAAGTGTCTGCTTATGAGGCATCAATAAATGGGAACTGAGGGTCAGAGCATGAATAGAACTTTGAAAAAGCTGTTTAGTTTCTGCATTGATATTGAAATACTGGTTGGCAATTTATGACTTCAGGATGAATATTGGTTCTCTTATCAATTGAACTGTGGGAGATTTTGTGCTGCCTGTGGCTACTCTCTCTCTCTCTCTCTCTCTCTGTGTGTTTGTGTGTGTGTGTGTGTGTGTGTGTTAGATTGTGCACTCTGTGGATGTCAGGATACCAAATAGGTATAATGCATCCCATATTAATAAAATTTGTGTTTATAGTAAGCTCTGTTTAGAACATGTTTTGTCTGATGATTCCATATCAAACTTGGTTTGGAATGTCTAATGCAAGGTACTTCAAATATTTCTCATGCTCATGAGTAAAGAGATTTTGTGGATTAGGGTTCTTACATAGATATCTCAGGAGGAATCTAGCCTGGAGCCTTCATGTTCATCGATGTGGATGGAATCACAGGAATGTTCAAATGAAGATAATTACTTAAACAAAATTACTGAAATTTCCTTGCACCTGAGCATATTAACTCAGATGCAGACCCTGAAGCCTGAGAATGTTTAAGAGTTCTCCAGAGAATAATAAGATGAAAAGAATTATATTAGGAAAAAAAATAGACTTCTATCTACTAGAGCAGTAAAAGAGACACATATGTGTGTACAGGCACATTGGAAGCGTGGTTTTCTGTGAAACTCTACTTATTATACCTTGCCTTGGTTCCAGACTTGGTGACATTATAAAGATGTTCTATTTAACATTTTTCTTCTTGTTCCTGAGGCTTTCCTTTCTTTTCTGCAGTTTGATGGGTCCCAGGTGCTTTCTGAGACGTAAAGATCTAGATACCTGGGGTGAAGATAAAGACACTGATTGTTTTTTTTCTGTTTACACAAAGCATGGTCACATCAAGAATGAATATTTAACCAGAAATCTAGATAAGAAGTAAGTGTTCTTCATGTATTTATTTTTGAATGATCATCAATGTACATAATAGAATGCATAATTATAGACAAAACATCATTCTACATGTTTTCTGTCTGTTTTGCCCTACCTTACTCTCTAGGACATGACCAAAATTCATTTTGTTTTATGCTGATTATTGCCCTGTTTCAGGTGACTTAATGGTTATCTGATTCATCTTTTTTTTTTTTTTTTTTTTTTGGTTTTTCGAGACAGGGTTTCTCTGTGTAGCTTTGCGCCTTTCCTGGAACTCGCTTTGGAGACCAGGCTGGCCTCGAACTCACAGAGATCCACCTGCCTCTGCCTCCCGAGTGCTGGGATTAAAGGCGTGCACCACCACCGCCCGGCCTGATTCATCTTTTTAGAGTCAGTTTTTTTCAGGCTGAAAGCTGAATGATGTACCCTGTCTATATTTCTTCTAGAGAGATTTCCTTTATACTAGCAATTCCTACTTTATGTTGCCAAGTGATATTCCCAAGAAATATAATCCAAGGTACTGCCATGAGTCCATTTCTTTGAGCCTGAGTAAATTTTTCTATCAGTTTTATGCTAGTGTTTTTTCCATCATAATGGAATGCCCAATTCCTTGGAAGAGAAGACGTTGTTATTTCTTAAATGCTTCATGGGTACATTTCTTAAAAAAATACTGCATTTATATTCAAATGCTGTTCATATCATCATTTCAAAACTGCTGTGCTGTATGACTCCTGTGCCTGAAATCAAGCATAAAAACATAAAAATAATTCACTGTGGTAATTTTATTCTTTGCATTAAATTTTGTTTCAGTTGAGAATATGTACAACCAGATTTCTTTTTTAATGGTAATGTCAGTAGTGGCTTTTTTTCTTTTAAATTCTATGTTGTTCATGTATAACAGCCATCTATACAATTTCAGGAGACAGTTAATGCTGTTAAAGAGAGTATGTTGTGAGGATGTGTCACTCTGGTTTAATAAAATGCAGAATGCCCAATATCTAGGCAGGAGTTTTGGGTAGGCAGGATGCTGAAAAGAAGAAGGCAGAGATGCCAGAAGATGCAGAGCAAGCAAGATGGGTAGTACAGAGATATGGTTATAAAGCCACGAGGCAGAACATAAATTAACAGAAATGTATTAAAGTTATAAGAGCTAGTTAGAAACAAATCATAGTTAAGGCTGAGCTTTTCTATGTCTCCGTGTAATTGTTTTTGAAATAGTCACCCAAAGAAAAGCTGTTTTCTGTTGCGCATGCCACAGTTTGTAAGAAATCTATTAAACTCACAACTATGGTCACTTTTCTTACTATTGATTTCATAATTTTATGTCTTGATTCTCTGCTCCATAACTTTAATCTCTGACACTTATTCCACATTTGTTTCTCTTTTCTTTTTCCCAATTATAAAAATTGTGTTTATGTATTGTGGGAATATGTACAGCATATTGTAGATTTTTATATTTGACCATAATTTAACTGGATTGGTGATGTATACTGGATTCAATATTTGGTTTGGATAGTTGTACCAATGTCTCCTGTAGAATTCTAAGCAAACTGTCACAAGTAACATTCTAAATATCTAGTAATAAACATGTACAAGATGGGCAATGTACCCTCTGTGGGGGATACCACAGTGAAAATTTATCATTTGAGACAAAAGTTGTATTCATTTATTAATCACATTGGATGAATGAAACTGATAGCAGAGGAGGATGTTTGGGGTCATGTAGCAGATGAGAGAAATTTTCAAAAGTTTAAGGAAATAATGAAAATCAACAATAAAACTGGTCTAGGTGTAAAACATAAGCACGGGATGAAGGACAATGAGGAATGACATTATGTGACATCACATATTTTTCACACTAACAATGCAATTTTCACAATGAAAGGGAGCATGAGAGTGATGACCAAGGAGTCCAAAATACCAATTTAAAAAGTATCTAAGAGGATGGTTAGTAGAACTTGAATAAGAAAATTGTCACTCAAGTTAGGCACAGTTTTGTTATATCTCTACCAGTCACTAGAGTTGTTGAAGTTGGAGAGAAACTGATTTCTTAGAAGTAGAGATGAGAGAACTTGTAATTCTCCTTTTTATTTTTTCTTACATCTCATCAGCTTATGACTCAACACTCCTCAGTGATGTATCACTCTATGTAAGATTACTAGAATGTTTGTTAAGGCAAGAAAAGTACTATGTAGGAATAAAAGCAACAGAGATACAAAAGTTGCTAAAAGGTATTGATCATATCCATGATTTTCTACATGTAAATAAACATTAATCCCAAAACAATGAACTATCTAATATTCTTTGAAGTATATATTTATTACATAAAACATTATAGAAGAATGTTTCTAAATGTGTTATCTCTGTTCATATGTTGTGCAAAATAAGGATAGGTTGTATCACCATTTTTAATAGTATTGGCATGGTTCTATCATGAAAAAAGAATATAATAGTTGATAAAGAAAATGATGTTGGAGAAATAAAAATTTGAGCAAATGTTACCTATGTGTTCCTTTGTCAAGTTGAATTGAGATCTAATTTTGTAGTGAAGGGGATACACTATGCCTTTCTAAAACACAAGTATAATACAAGTAATTTATTATATATATATGTATATATATGCATCTATACACATTTATACACAAAATACAAAAATATATATTCATATATATTTCAAATGTTTAAATGTTATTTATATAATCATTTCAAAATTGCTAGGCTGCATGACTCTACAGCTGAAATCAAGCAGAGAAACATAAAGATTATTCACTGTGGTTATTTTATTCTTTCTGTTAAATATTTTTTCAGTTGAGCACATGTACAGCCATATTCTTTTTAATGGCAATGTCAGAAGTGTTTTTTTCCCTTAAAGTTCTATGTTATTCATGTATAAAAACCATATATACAAATCTAGGAGCAGATTGTGTAATTGCTAAAGATGTGTGTTGTGAAGATGTGTCACTCTGCTTTAATTGAAAACTGAATGGACAATAGCCAGGTAAGATTTTGTGGGCAGAGAGGACACCAGAAAAAAAGAAGGCAGAGATACCACGAGACACAGATCAGGCAAGATTGGCAGTGCAGTAGTATTGTAACAAAGCCACAAGGCAGAAATTAAATGAACAAAAATAGGTTAACTTAAGTTATAAGAACTGTTTAGAATCAAGCCTAAGCTAAGGCTGAGATTTCATAAATAATATGGCTCCATGTCATTTTTTTTAGTGGGGATCATAAGAAAAGCCCAACTATAAATTGTCACTGTAAATACTGACTTTATATCTCTCTTTTCAAGTGCTAGAATGAAAGTTGTTGTCTGTTGCACATACCACAGTTTGAAAGAAATCTATTAAACACACAAATATGATCACTTTTCTTACTATTGATTTAATATTTTCATGTCTTGATTCTCTGCTTCATAAATTTAATCTCTGACACTCATTCCACATCTGTTTCTCTTTTCCTTCCTTCAAATTATTAAGAGTGTGTTAAGATATTGCGGAATATGAACAACACACTGTAGATTTGTATATTTGATCATACTTTAACTGGATTAGTGATGTGTACTGGATTTGATATTTGGTTTGGATAATTGTAGCAATGTCTTCTGTAGCATGCTAAGCAAACTGATACAAGCAACACTCTAAATATCTGCTAATCAACATAGGCATTGTACTCTCTGTGAGGAATACCGCAGCGAAGTTTTATCATTTGAGACAAAAGTTGTATTCATTTATTAATCACATATGGGTGAATGAAATTCATAGTACAGGATCATGGAGTAGATGAAAGAAATTAAGGAAATAATGAAAAACAGAAATGAAACTGATGTAGGTGTAAAACATAACCACGGGGATGAAGGAAGATGAGGATTGACATTAACCTACATCATGTATATTTTACACTGACAATGTAATTTTGACAGTGAAACAAATCATGAGAGTGATGACTCAGATGTCCAAAATATCAAACAAATATAAAAAAATATCTGAGAAGAGGTTAAGTAGAGCTTGAATGAGAAAATGTTCACTCAAGTTAGTCAAAGTTTTGTGATATCTCTACCAGTCACAGGAGTTCTTGCAGTTCTAGAGAAACTGTCTTCTTGGAAGTAGAGAAGAGAGAACTTGTAATTCATCTTTTTATTAGGCCTGAAATCTCACCAGCTTATTACTAAACACTCCTCAGTTTTGTGATCTTTCTGTAAGATTACTGGAATACTCATTAAGGCAAGAAATGGATTATGTAGTCATAAATGCAACAGAGATACAAAGGCTGCTAAATGGCACAGATCATATCCATGATTTTCTGCATGTAAATAATCATTCATTCAAAAACTGGATCAAATTATCTAATATTCTTTCAAATATATATTTATTACAAATATATCATAGAAATATACAAATATATCATAGAAACATTTTTCTAAACATGTTATATCTGTTCATATGTTGTGCCAAATCAGCATATAGGCTTGTATTCTCCTTTCCTTGCTAGTATTGGGATGGTTCTACCATGAAAAACAACATAATAGTTGATAAAAATTATATTGTAGAAATGAAAAAAATTGAGTAAAAATTACCTACATGTCCACTTGTGAAGCTGAATTTAGACCTAGTTTTATAGGTCTAAACACATGTATAATACATGTGTGTGTCTGTGTGTGTTTGTATGTACATTTATATACAAACATATACTTTCTCTCTCTCTCTCCCTCTCTTTCTCTCTCTCTCTCTATATATATATATATGCCTAAATAGTCACTAATAATATTTGTATGATGTTTTATATGTTGCCAGAGAATCCTATATCCTACGCACTTAATTTAAAACATTTTTAACCCTTGTTATTCATATGCAAGTACAAAGTTTTAATACTTAAAATTTGCTAATTTATCTTTGAAATTAGTGTGTTTATATCTCAATTTTAATCTAACACTGCATGAAATACTTTCTAGCATTTTCTCTGTTTATTTTATATCTTTCATTTTCAAAGACAGCTTACAAATTGAGTAAATGTTACTAGGATTTGATTTGAATTGGATCTCTGGAAAAATGTTTATGAGATTATTGTTTGTAGTAAACATGATTGACTATAGCCTATGTCAATATCCGACAATCCTAGTCATTGTTTTAATGGACCTTGTAGCGTATTAGAAATTGATTTTGTGATGAATTAGAATATTAAAATGAAATGTTTGAAATGAATTCATTTTAAACTTGAATTGAAGAATTCTTTCAATATACCAGATCAATATTCTGCATTGATATTTTTCAAAAATTCATCACTAGAAAGGATTATTGGTTGATAAGTTTCTGCACAGGTTACTTCTGAGTTGAACCATCCTTTTTGGCAGGTAATATAATAAAACAGATTTCATATATGCCAAATCTCCATATGGAGAACTGAAGGGGAAATAATATTCAGTTATACTTCAGGTTGTCCATAGAATAAAATGAAAATCCAGCACTGATGAGTAATGGGTCATCAACCAGATTAGGAAATGTGGAAATATTGATGATGTTATATAGAAAAATAATTTTTAATCGGTATGTAAATCACTAATTGTGATTATATCACAAATATGTGATATAGAAACCTTTAAATAAAAAAATGAATAGTAAGAATTAATGGAAATAGAAGACTGGTGTACGTAAGAAGAACAAATATAAATTCTAAAACTTTATTTGGAAAACATTGATTTTAACAATTTTAGATATTAATGTCATGGAAAAGTGATTTCATTCCTTGAATTAGAGAATTCAAATTTAAAACTGGCAATATCATATATCAATTAAGTCCATCACAAATAGCAGGGCAATGAAAAATAATTTAAGCTACGTTTTTTTTTCTGAATCCAACAGGAAAGTTTAAGAAATAAAAGAATAGAAAACATTGGAGTAAAATTATTTGAGCATTACAACCACAAATTATAGGGAAAGTATACTGTGTATTGAATTGAATATTAGCTGTAGTGAAACAAATTAGGCTAGTTCACTCAGATATGGAAGTATCATAAAGCAATAGAATACACGAGTGGAAACAAAAGCTGAACCATTCATAAGGAAAACAGAAAAATGAAACACATGATTAACAAATTGTTAGAGATTATGCTCAAAATGAACAAGAAAAATATATCAGAGTATCTGCATGGAGAATAAAAGTTAAGATGTTAAGGAAGGAAAGCATTTTGATAATCAACAGAAAGCAAGAGGAATCTAGAGATATGACTAGCATGTTCAGATGAATAAAGAAAATGAAATGGATCATCATCAACATGAGGGCCCATGTGAAGATAGTTTGTTACTGATAATAAATGGCCATTGTCACAGTCAATAACATATCACTGAAGATTCTACAGCATCAAAGGGAATGGGAATGGACAAAGGTGTATGAAGGACAGAGAAAAATTAAAAGTAGTTATGCTGTCTGCATTACTTATGAACTTAAGATTTTCAGAGATGGTGAGAGAGATGGAAATATTTGGTTATCCATTACTTATATTCATAACTAAGTCATGGCCATGTTAATGGCTGCTACTTTATAAAAATGCATCACAATCTGGGTAGAAGATAATATCTACCTCTTTTCCATTTATTTTCTTTGTTACAATTCTACAATAAAGGAATGAGCAGATTCAATGTCTTCTAGAAACTTCTCACCATGCTCACAGACAAAGGAATAAAACTGTGTGAAAGTTCAAAATCAAAACATCCCACATGAGTGAGATCCACCTCATAATCTTTTAAAAATCCTTACATAATTCCAGAAAATTCATACTCTCATACAGCACAGTAACAGGGCTTGTGTCTCCATATCAATGTGAAAAAAAAACCAAGCATTAAATACATAAAAACTATTAGTTTAATTTAATACTATCATGTTTGGAGCCCATCTCTAATGATCTCTTTTCTCTCTTTTCAGGGTGACATATAAGAATATGCACTTGATTTTGTCTCTTTATTTTGCTCTTGAAAATATCAACAAAGATCCTCACATTCTACCCAACATTTCTCTGCTAGTTAAAGTTGAATGTAACCTCCTGGATGATTGGAGAATGAATAGTTTATCTACAAAAATAGATGAACTTCTTCCTAACTACTACTGTATAAATCAGAGACGATATTTAATCATACTTACAGGTCCGATATGGTTATCATCTGCTATGCTTGGACCACTCCTGTACATCACAAATAGACCAGAGGTAAGCAGGAATGAGTTAGTTTTAATAAACATTGGCTACTTTCATTCTGATATTGAGATACTGTGGCTGACAAAAAGAAGAAAAAAGTATGTATGTATGTATTTTGATGCATAGAATTTAAAGTGTATATACTCAAAAATTATTGTGAAACATACCACTAATTAAACATAAATAGATCCAAAGGAAAGGAGAACTTTGAAGTGTTTTAGTAGCAGACTTCGTTCATCTGTACTTTTTAAGATATTTGCAAGAAATTAAATGTGATTTATTAATGAGATAAAAATTCATATGTCTTATTATTTCCATCTTATGGTGAGCACAATTTGTTTTATACTGATTCTTATGTATTCCACATTTTTCAACTTACTATCTGTTATATGGCATTTAGCTTTACTATGGACCATTTCATCCTCTCCTGAGCAGCCGTGAACAGTTTCCACATCTCTACCAGATGGCTCCTAAGGACATATCCCTGGCCTTGGCCATGGTGTCTATGGTGGTATATTTCAAATGGAACTGGCTTGGTGTAATCATTTCAGATGATGATCTAGGACTTCAATTTCTCTCAGATTTGAGAAGAGAGATGCAAAGAAACAGTGCATGCTTAGCCTTTGTGCATATTGTCATGGAAGATAAAATATTATTCCAGAAAAATATAAATGTCTATTATAATGAGATCACAACATCATCAGCCAAAGTTGTTATCATTTATGGAGACAAAGACTCTCATCTGCAACTTAACCTTGGACTCTACAGATTATCAAATGTTCAGAGGATCTGGATCACTACTTCACAGTGGAATATGATCCATTATAATTACAGATTCCTTCTTGATTCCTTCTATGGGATGTTTACTTTTTCACTTCACTTTTCTGAATTACCTGGTTTTAGAACATTTCTTCAGACAGCAGATTCTTCCAAGTATAGTAATGAAATTTCACTGGCCAAATTATGGTGGCTTTATTTTAATTGTTCTCTGACTTCATTTAATTCTATGAATCTTAAGAATTGTTCAATAGAAAAACGATATAGTTGGTTATACAGGCACCAATTAGAAATATCTGTGGGTGGTACAGGTTATGTCCTGTACAATGCTGTGTATGCTGTGGCACATGCGCTCCATGAGATGCTACTACAAGAAGTAGATACATTGCCAAGATATTCTGAGAAAAAACTGGAATTTGACTCTTGGCAGGTAATATGTATTTCAATGAATGAAATGTAGTGTCATAGATATAATCTCATAATGGATAATGTAGGTTCTATCCAAGGATTCCCGGAGCCTTTCTATCGTACACAACATTTTAGGTACCTTTGACAGAATATCATGGGAATCTTATTTTTATAGACTCCACTCCAGGAAAAACTGACACTCAGACAGATTTTCCTAAATTAAGCCAATAATATTTCTGATAACATTTCCACCACTTATGCATGCTTTTAATATTTTAAATAAAATGTATTTCTTTTTCATGAAAATTTTAAAGTCAACAAAAAGCTGCAAGTCCTTTTAAGTGATGAAAAAGTTCATGAGCAATTAATTGGACATATCCTAAACAAAAGCAAGTAATTCTTCCACATTTTTTAAGATACTGAGGACCACAATTCCTTACCTGATTATCAGGTAATATTTAGGGGAAATAATATGCATAATTTCTCTCTATGCTCCAGTAATAACATTCAGTTTGCAAGTGTTAAATAATTTATCTCAGGGAGAAGCTGATATTTCAAAAACATAATGTTATTGTTATCCCTATGTGGATTTTTACATCTATTTATGAGTACTTGGTATTAAGTCGCATTTCTAGACAGATAAATGAAAATTAGAGGCAATTGACACTTAAAATTATTTGTTCTGATGTGTAAGCATACTTGAACCTAAAATAATAAATGTTTCAGATGATCCATTTCCTGAAGAACATACAATTTATAAACCTTGTTGGAGATCAAGTGAACATGAATCAGAAAGAAAATCAGAATGTAGACTATGACATTCACTACACTATCCATTTTGTGCATAATCATGCACTTAAGGTGAAAATAGGAAAGTTTTCCAAACATTTGCTACATGGACAACAATTGTATATGTCTGAAGAGATGATAAAGTGGAACATAGACCTGAATCAGGTTTGTTGCACATACTTGTACAATTCTCCATGCAATATAAGTAACTGAAATCTCAAATTGATTTCAGCACCCTTATGAAATAGAGTACTTTCAAATATAGTCACTAACTTCCTTCCCACATTTTTAGATTTTTCTTTCAGGACATATTTTATTTCAGTAGTATGAATATTCATATATTGTGAGGTGTCCTCTTTTCCTCCCAGCCTGTTGTCCTCAAAGTCTAGAGGGCAAGATTTGGTAGCTGGTTCAGAGAGCTCTGTACATGGCCCAAGAGCACGAACACAGACAGCTCTCCAAGAGACAGATTTTCATGAATCAGCTCAACTTAATTCTAGAATATAAGGAATATATAAGATTGGGGGGCCTGATGACAAACCCTAATTTGCATTAAGTGGCTTGCTCTTATCACAAGGCTTAGTATGTGGCAACAGGGTCCTATAGCAGACCTCTTAGCACAAATCTTCTAGCAGAAATCTGTGGCAAAGTTCAAACCAAATATGAATCAGACATCTAGTTTAGAGACAGGCAATTGGTTTAGAAACAGCTTTCAGATAAGTTCTGACCTACAGGTCCAGGTACATTCTCCAAATAAGTGCAGGTAAGGGCAGGAAGTTCTACTGAAAGAAATGAGTCTCATGTTGTAGAGCCATTGAGATAAGCTGCTAGGCCATGAGGAGGCTATGACCTTTACCAGCCAGGAATATCTTCCAACATGATAGCTACGCATTTATCTGTCTATTTATCTGTGTATATGATAGATAGATAAATATAGGTAAAATATAAACACACATATACATAGAAGTTTCTCAATATATAAATCAAAATACATCTATAATATACAATCACAATACAAAATACACATCCCTTTATTCTTTTAATGAATATTTTAAAAGGATGTTTTTCAATAGATTTAAATCTCCATCACAACTACCAAGTAGGTAAGACTTTTTCTTGATATTCCATTTGTTATTTTCCTAAGATTCCACTCTCAATATGCAGTGTGCCCTGCAGTCCAGGATTCAGAAAATCCCCTCAGCATGGAAAGGCTGTCTGCTGTTTTGATTGTATCCCTTGTCCAGAGAATGAAATTTCCAATATGTCAGGTAAATATCTAACATGCTAAAAGTTCCATTAGATTTGTTAATTTTTGGCATATTTACATGTTTCTCAATGGCATCTTCTGGGAAATGAAAAGATACATTTTATCATGAAATCAAATTAGCATCAATTCTACCCCTTAAACAACACAACCTGTGTATTGAACCACAGTTTTGAATCATTATTCTAGTGACTCTTCATGTAACATTTTCTTTTGGAAACTGCTTTAGAGTGCTAAACATCACTATAGCATTTATCTTTGCCTGGATTCAACTCTTCATAATATATCTACTTCTTATCTTCCCTAAGACATGGAAGCTGCACATCCTTATTATCATAGCCATTATGAGAATTGTGATAATTTATAGATGCTCATGGAAGATGCATCCTGATTAAGAAACATGCATTTTCTTATGTGTCCTGTGGTAGATCATGCTGTCAGTTGATTGGTTGCATCTTCATTTGTAGACTTGTCCATAGGTGAATTTGGAAGACAATATATAGAATTCCAATTTGAGACATTTATTTTAATATTTCACTATTGAAAACAAGTATGCATGTCAACTTTTCAGGTTGAATATGTGGGGATATATTTTAAGTGTCAAGGCCCTGATGAACCATTTGATAGTGATGTTATTGGTAACATAACAAGTCACTGAAAAAAAAGAAATTAATTACTTTGGGAGTAATGACACAAACTGAAAAACTAAACTCATTGTTTATTTAATCTTCAGACCAGAATTTAAATTGTTCTAAAAAATTTAAACATGATTAATATGGAGATGCATGTAGAGTTTTAATAAATATAGTTCCATTGAAATGTTAAACAAATTTTGTAGAGGACCAAGTAAATAATGGAAAAACAGTTTCTCGGAATACTAAATAGAAAATAAATTGATGAAAATTATGGTTTAAGTATATTAACTTTACCGTAGTTGAAAATAAATACAATGTATCACTATTATTGAAAATTTCATATCTTACAATGTGTATTTTAAAATAATGGAAATAAAACATTTTTATAACAAATAATAATTATAAATGATTACAAAATAGAAGAGAATGAATGCATTTGTCCAATGGTTTAGATAACATCAAATATTAAAATATGAGAGATGAAATGTAATTGGTAAGAGGTTTAGAGTCATGAGTGGAAACTCATAATTAGAATAATATTATTACTTTCAAGTTGATACATTCAATTTAATGAAATTGAAAACATGGTGCTATAAATATCATGATATGGGTAGAAGAAAGCTCTTCCCTCTATCTTTGTTGTGTGCCTTATCTATGTCTTTAGAGGTGGAACCTAGTCCTACCTCAACTTTATATGCTATACTCCCCTGATACCCATGGAAGGCATGTCCCTTTCTGAAGAGAAGCAGAGGAGAGGAGGACTGGCAAGGCAGAGAGTAGAGGGAATGCCAAGAAAGGAAGCAAGGGAAACTCTGGTCTGGAAGTAAAATAAATGAAAATTTATCAAATTTAAAAAATATGGAAAGCATCTCTTTCATGTTGTTTTCTCAATAAATATTTTTCTCTTGAGAATGTAATAGTCAAATCTTACAGAAATTAGAAAACTGGTAGGTTCTGTTTATTACCTAAATTCATAAGTAACTTAATAGCAAATGTGATACTTTTAACATGGAAGGACTTTAGGTGGTAAATGGTTCTTGAAGCTTTTGCTTTCCCTGACATTATTTGGGCTATCTTTTAAGCAATATATGGAGTTATTTGTTTTTCAGTACACAAGCCATTACAAAATGGCAATAGTATACAGCACCCACCTCATAGATGATAGACAGACTATAATATGCATGGAAGAATGTGGTTTTATGATCTTGTACTTTATAGCCTACTGAAGTGTTAAGATAAATATGTGTTTTTAAATTGTCTTCACTAAGGTGTTTTATTGTGTAAACATGAATATTCTATCACATGCTAATTAATTCTGGCAAGAAAATAAAAATGTAAATGATAAATATAAACAACAGAATTTGAAAATTGTGCATAATGATAATAGATTTTGATATTGCTATTAATTCTTAAATGCAAAAATTTGAACATTCTAGCTACCTCAAAAATAAGGCTAATCTAAGAAGAAAGTTATAAAGTATTAATATAACATGTCATTGGAACTACCAAGAAATATTAAGCTTGATGACACATTTCTTCTTGTACCAGACATGGATCAGTGTGTGAAGTGCCCTGATGATCACTATGCCAACCCTGAAGGAAATCACTGTCTCAAAAAAGTTGTGGCATTTATGGGTTATGAAGACCCCTTGGGAATGTCTCTAGCCTGCTTGGCTCTGTGTTTTTCTATTCTTACAGCTGTAATATTTGGTGTCTTTTTGAAGCACAAGGACACTCCCACAGTCAAGGCCAATAACCGAACTCTCAGCTATGTTCTACTCATCTCCCTCATCTTTTGCTTTCTCTGTTCCTTGCTCTTCATTGGCCAACCGAATATGGCCACATGCTTCATACAACAGACCATATTTGCAGTAGTCTTCACTGTGGCTGCTTCTACTATCTTGGCTAAGACAATTACAGTAGTACTGGCCTTCAAGCTTACTACTCCAGGTAGAAGGATGAGGTGGCTGCTGGTGTCAGGGGCACCTAACTTCATCATTCCAGTTTGCACTGTGATTCAGCTGATTCTATGTGGGATCTGGCTGGGAACTTCCCCACCATTTGTTGATATTGACATACATGTTGAAAAAGACCAAATTTTAATTGTCTGTAACATTGGGTCAATTATTGCCTTCTATTGTGTTCTGGGATACTTGGGTTCCATTGCCATGGGAAGTTTCACTGTAGCTTTCTTGGCCAGAAATCTGCCTGACACTTTCAATGAAGCCAAGTACCTGACATTCAGTATGCTAGTGTTCTGTAGTGTTTGGGTTACCTTCCTTCCTGTCTACCATAGCACCAAAGGCAAGGCTATGGTGGCTGTGGAAATCTTCTGTATCTTGGCCTCTAGTGCAGGGCTGCTTCTTTGCATCTTTGCTCCAAAGTGCTTCATTATTTTGCTGAGACCTAAGGGAAATTCTTTAAAAAAATTCAAGAATATGCATTTCAAAATTGAAAATTCTCATTAAATTTCCTTTTAGCATTAAAACAGAATTTCAACAAACTACAATGAGAATTTTATTCTCAAATTTTAGATCAAAATATGTACTTTGTCTCATGAGAAATAGCAAATAAAATCTACAAATTAGAGATTTAAAACTTGGCCCAGACCTAAGTTCCTCTGGACCAAACCTTGTCATCTGACATTTCTATATCTGTATTTCTGGTTTCTTTCTTTATAGCCATCCTTGTAGTTGAATTGGGTAATAGCTATGCATTAGTCTGAATTTTATGTATTAAAATCTAACATAACTTTTCTAGTATAAATTATACATTGAGATAGTGTTCTATACTAAATTGTTAGTGTGTGAGTATATAGACATGCATCTATATGATGAGTCCCTTTAATTTGATATAGAAATTTACATAAAATTTATATTTTATGTGGGAATTTATATAAAATTAATTATATATTTGTGTGTATATATAATTATATGCTATAATTATATAGTTTGTGTATCCTCTTTAATTAAATAATAATTCACATGAAATTAATTAATTCATTTTTGACCAAGTATTTTGTATTTACATGACATATGTACACTCAAATGTAACAAAACAATATAAATTTAGCAGTCACTCTCCTTGAAAATCAAGTTTTATAAAAAGTGACAGTGACTAGAGGAAGGAATGGGAGGTGGGCAAGATATTTCACTAAAATCATAATGTTAAGAAAAGGAAAATTTTATTATTTTCCTCATTGCTGCATTATCATGCCCTTCACATACTACATATAACCAATTGTGCACATGATCATACATTTACACACACATATACTTGTACACACATACACACACACACACATACTCACACTGTACACTAACCTAGAAATTCTCTTAGGATTCAAAAATCATCCTTCCATAACAACTTGAGCATTAAAAAAATTCAACTTGTCCTACTACTATCTACAATAATTACAAATGAAATTTAGAAATGATGAGAAATCAGATGCTGTTTTCCATAACTTATGCTATTTTTATGGGATAATGTAGAACCTTATATTAAGATTCATTATTTTTATAGTGTTTCCTAGTTATTTTCCCTATTATTGTATAGAGATTTTTTTATACAATATATCCTGATTATAATTTCCCCTCATTCTATTCCTTCTGGTTCCTTCCCACCTACCCACCCTTCCATAACAACTCTACTTCTAGCTCTACTAAAAAAAGCAGGCTTCTGAGAGATACCACCCAATTATAAAAAAAAATTATCTTATTGAAGTTGGACAATGCAACCCAACAGGAGGAAAAGAATCCCAAGAGCCATTCATGAGACCCATTCATTCCTATAATAAAGAGTCCTTTAACCTACAATGTGTTCTGCCTTAAAAATATGCTAGGGCAATGGTGGCAGAGAAGTTGTGGAAATAGCACACTAATACATGATTTAACCAAGGCCTACACTATGAGGTGGAATTCACACCAGCCAGTGAATATATAGTAAAGAATCTGAGGATAGAGAGCCCAGAAACAAGGCATAAAACCAAACATAAGAAAGCCAATAAAATGTCTCCTATGGATATTCTGTTATCTTCACAGATCAGTGTCTGATTCAGTCATCAGTAGAAAGGCCTCTTCCAACAGGAGATGGAAAAAATGCAGAATCCCACAGCCAAGCATTTTGTGGAGAGAAAGTCTAAGTTGGAGGTCTACATCAAATCTCACCCTCCTCAGAGCTCAAGGAATACAATAAAAGCGGAAGAAGAAAGATTCTAAGTGCAAGAGGGTTTAGAGGACATGAGGATACAATTGTCCTCATAATCATATAAGAGAAAGGTGAATAGAGTTCAGATAGATGGAAGTAGCAAGCACAGGATCTACAGTCATCTTCACTATGTCATCTGTGTGTGCATTATAGCTATTAGTTTAGGACCACTCACTCCAAATTTGAGGTATTCTCACTTACGTAATATATTCACTTTGAAGATTGGACTTGGACCCTGAAACATTATAAACTGACTCTCATGTTTTGGCTTAAACAAAAAAAATCATAGGAAAGTATGACTCATTTTGAAGATGGAATGGTTTCTTTTGACAGAACAAGCTATCTTCTATATAGAGCTCTAGGATTTCAATATATGTGCAGAAAATACACAATTGCTACAGCCATGGTGTAAGTTTGTGTGTCCTATTTAATGCTCCAGATTTTCTCTTCAACCAAGGTCTCAAGTTTCTTATTAAAGTTCTTTAATATTGTATGTAATAATATGCTAAAGGAGTCAAGTGTCCCTAGGTTACTGTTTGGGTTGGCTGGCTAGTATCAGGATGCCTGGGTCTGTAAAACCCAGCCATAATGGGACAATATGGACAGCCAAAATGACATGGTGTTCCACATCATCTGTTTCCCCCAGTATATTTGTACTTCCAGTTTGTTGAGACAAAATAACATGGGTCTCTGAGGATCCCTGTGTTATTTTCTTTAAATTGTTCTAGTCAATGACTCTGAGGAAAAATTATTCTTTCCCTCTAGTATACTTTTTACCATATAATTTAGCACATCATTCTTATAAACTTTCCTCTGCCATGCCCTGATATTATCAGCAACATTCCTTCTCAGGATCTACAATGGATCCTCACCAGGATATATGGAAACAATAAATGTAGAATTTCATGGCCCAGATGTATAATAAACTCCAATCAAAGAACTTCTGTAAGTATGTACAGCTGGTGGATGCTATGGAATGTTATCATACAAGGTAGAATGAAGGATATTATTTAGACTCACAGAAATGCTTTGTTAAACAAGGTCATTGTAGTTCTTAATATGGATTATCAGTTTGATATGAATTAGCATAAATATGATAACAAAACTCAGAGAATATCTATCAGGGATTACTCCAGATTTGTTGAATTATGTTGGATTGATTGATGCAGTTGCAATCCTTTTTTGTCTGGGTTTCTGGCCCGAATACAATGGAGAGCATGAGCTAAATAATAGCCTTCTTATTTGTTGCTTTCTTATACACTGATGTGGTAGAGCCAATTAACTCAAGATCATGTCACAATACTTCCCAAGCAAGACAGACTTTACCTTCAAGCTATGAAAAAAAAGTTAACACTTCCATGCTTAAGTAAATTCTGTCATATAATGTCAAACAACAACACAGGAAACTAATTCAGGCATTGTTGAGGATTTGTCTACTGAGTAGATATTCTTCTTAATATTATTGCCTTTATTATAACTAGGATACAATAGTCATATGTTGACTGAGATTACCAAACACTATTTTGCTCATAAATTATTTTTAAGGAAATTCATGAATTTTGGTATAAATTATTAAAATGGAACAATATTTTCTTCAGTCATTGTACCAAACTTCATAGATACATTGTGGACTTAAATTGCTCTGATTGGATACCATTTCTGTCCAAAACTTTAATGGTTTAAAGGTTTGGTGCTTAAGGTAATCATGTTGAAATGGGCATAACATGGAAAGATAAAGACTAATGAAAAATGGACCACAGGTCTCTCCACTTGCTCTGGAAATCCTTCCCACAATATGCTCTCTCCATGTCTGTTATATTACTGTCATCTGGATGACCTTATTATTGAGGCTGTGTAACTGTGTCGCATGACCCAAGCAGAGTATAAGATACCTGAAATTTCATTCTTCAACAGTTTAGGCATTATAAATATTTTCTTTATCCCTTCTGCAATTGAGGAAAAATCTAGATTGCTTCCCTGTTCTGGCTATTATGAATAAAGCTGCTATGAATTTAGTTGAGCAAGTCCCTTGTGGTATAATTGAGCATGCTTTGGTTATATGCCTAAGAGTGGTGTAGCTGGGTGTTAAGGTTGATCAATGCCCAGATTTCTGAAAAACCAACACATCCATCCAATGGATGTGGATGTTCGCACTCCCACCAGGAATGGAGGAGTGTTCCCCTTGCTCCAAATCCTCTCTATCATGAGCTGTCACTTGTGTTTTTAATCTTAGCCATTCTGTCAGCTGTAAGATGGAATCTTAGAGTCATTTTGATTTACATTTCCCTGGTAGCTAAGGATGCTGACATTTCTTTAAATGTTTCTCTGCAATTGGAGATTTTTCTGTTGAGGAGTTTTTGTTATGTTTAAATCTGTACCCTATTTTTAATTGGATTATTTAGTTTTTTGATGCCTAGCTTTCTTGAGTTATTTATATATTTTGGAAATCAGCACTCTTGGATTTCCAGTCAGTGAAGATCTTTTACCATTTTGTAGGCCACTATTTTATCTTATTTACAATGTCCTTTGCCTCACAGAAGCTGTTCAGTTTATAAGGTCCCATTTATTAATTATTGATCTTAGTGTTTATGATACTAGTGCTATATTCAGGAAGTTCTTCCTGTGCCAATGGATTCAAGGTTTTCATTCAGAGGTCCACAGGTATGTGGTGGTACATTTACACCATGGAGTATTATTCAGATGTTAAAAGCAATGACATCATGAATTTTGAAGACAAATGGATGGAACTAGAAAAAAAAAATCATCCTGAATGAGGTAACCCAAACCCAGAATGACAAACATGGTAAGTATATCCTTGATCATAAGTGGATATCAGCTATAAAGCATAACCATATTACAATCCACAGACTTAGAGAGGCTACATAACAAGGAGATCCCAAAGGAGAACTGGGACACATGGAGGTCCCTGGGAAAGGGAATTAAAAGAGATCTCCTGGGCAAACAAGGGGTAGGTAGAGATGGGAACATGAGTGATCCAGTTGATGTAGGGATAGAAGGAAAGATTAATGAAAGAAATGTCTTGATGGAGGTGTATTTTGGAGTAAGGTAGAAATATGATGTAAATGCATATATGTTCTTAAATATAAACTTCTCCATCTATATATTGTTAGTTATATGTTTGTCTTCAGGGCTAATATTTTGGTGTTGGACAACCAAATGTCCTCTTCTTAGGTGATCACAAACTCTTCTGCTCTAAATTTGTTAGTTTTCTTTACTTCTTTATGTTTTTTTTAAGTTTCATGGACTAGTCTTTCTCATACAGTTTTTCATGCCCATTGGTGTTTTCCTTCTGCAGCTCAAATTCATTCAATCATACGTGACCCTTTATGAGTAAGATTCTGACATTACTAGGAGACACATTCTCAGAGAAAACTCCTTAATTAGGTGTAGGAGTTGTGTTGCAGGTATATCCTTTGTGAATGTGATCCAGAACTCTGCATTTTGATTAGTAGTAGTCTTTTGTAATAGTCTCCATCTGTGTCAAAGAATAGTTTCCTTGGTGAGGGGTGAAGTCTGCACTTGTCTGTAAGTATTAAGAAAATGTGCTGAGAATATTATTATGGATTATGCTGGTTTTAAAAACATTCTTCTCCACGATTCATAACTTCATTAGCTCTGGGTGTTTGGCTTGACTGCTAGTACTAGGCATGATTTCCCTATGGCTGAGTGGGTCAAAAGTCTAATTACAAAGTTTTTGGTTACTTTACAAGTATGCATACAAGTAGTATGCATTAGCATTGTTGGCCATGTCATTTTTTGTTGTAGTTTTGTAGGCATGATAGCTGGCTAGAAATGTTGTTTGCTCCTCTCCCCTTCTTGAAGCTTGTGTATTGTCTTGTAGTATTATGAAAGGTGCTACTCAGAAAGGAAGCTTTCATGTCAGTTCCAGCTCAGGAACAGCGGGGTTGTCTGTCTGAAATTTATGGTGTCTCAGCAATTGAGATTTCCCTATCACCTCAAGGGAAACTAAGAGCAACAACAGTAACCCATAACATTTTGGATATATTTTTTTTTTTTTTGGACAACATGACCAACAACTTAAAAAGAATTTCTCACGCTTGTTGCTAGGGGTTTTGTTAGAAGGTTTTTTTAGCTGTTAGAAAGAACATAGTTGGTACAGATAGGAAAATTTCATGTAAACTATATAAGTGTACTTATGGAACTTCTGAACTTCTTATATTTATTATCTTTTCCTCTTTTAGGAATATAATTGATAATAGAATTACTTACAAATTATTTCTAATATCCTTGATATTTTTTACACCATCCCTCCTTTTTGTGCATTGGTATCATTCCCCATTCCTGATTAGAATGATTTTTTTTCCATTTTCTTGTTCAATCACTTGTAGCCAATTATACCTCTAATGCTCCCTGACTCCCCCTTTTGCCATTTAATTTTTTAATTTTTTTTTTTTTTGGTTTTTTCGAGACAGGGTTTCTTTGTGTAGCTTTGCGCCTTTCCTGGAACTCACTTGGTAGACCAGGCTGGCCTCGAACTCACAGAGATCCGCCTGCCTCTGCCTCCCGAGTGCTGGGATTAAAGGCGTGCGCCACCATGCCCGGCTCAATTTTTTAATTTTTTTATCTTGTCTTTATTGTTCTCAGTATAATCAAAACACTGAAATGTTTATGTAGATGACTTACAATTCACAAAAAGGTGATGAAAACTAACCTCATATGACACAATAAAGGATTATATTTTTCAATCTGAATTACTTACAAGTAGTATTTAATAATCTCAGTGTCTCTGTAGTCGCAGCAAGATTATGTGGGTTCATGTGGATAGGGAGGATAGGGAGTTGGGGGAGAAGACTCAAAGGTACCTTAGAATGAATTTAGCCTTATGCAGCTGCAGGGATTCCAACCTCAAAGGACTGTAGTACTTACTATCCCTTTGCCTAGGGCAGTTTTATTTACTCTCTATTTACAGTTTAGTCAGTTAATTTCTATACCTCCAAAGCAACCTAAAAGGAGTTCCCAGAGATAAAATGCCAAGTGCAAATTACTTGATTTCTCAGATATCATGGTTTTCTGGTTTCCTGAACCAAGTTTTGCATAGGCCTTTGATCCTTGGGAGACTCTCTGATCCTTGACTCAGACAAGATTCATAGTCCATAAGAGAAACAAAGGCATGGTTAAACAAAGGAAGTATCAGGGCTAGGTGCTACACTTGGAGCCAGCAGCCACATCCCAGCACTTGGGAGCCAGAGGCAAGCAGATCTATGTGAGTTCTAGGTCAGCCTTGCCTACATATTGAGTTCCAGGACAGCCAGGGCTACATAGTGAGACAAACAAACAAACAATAATTTTTTTTTTTGTGGGTTGGGCGGGGTGGGTTTCTCTGTGTAGCTCTGGAACTTACTCTATAGACCCAGCTGGCGTTGAATTCAGACACACCTGCTTTTGCCTCCTGAGTGCTGGGATTAAACACATGGGCCAACATGAGTCCTGTTGTATTTTCATGGCTAGCCATCCTCTTTTCTGAAAGCCTCAGTGAAGCCATAGTCATGGTAATAATAGGTTTAGGGGTAGCATTATACAATGAACTTTTCCTTTTGCCACATTATCCCAACTGGTTCAAAGCCTTGAGGATAGTAAGTACTGTAGTGGCTTTCTGCTCATTTGTAGTCACTTTAATACTTAAAAACATTTATCCAGAAAAAGGGACCAAGAAATTTGGTTAAGTAGAAATATAAAATTACTTTGCTGTGGAATAGCCCTTATGTACACTGTGAAGATGTGTTGCTCTCATTGTTAATAAAGAACTGAGTAGCTGATGGCTAGGCAGGATTTTCAGGACAGAGAGAATGTTGGGGAGAAAAGGGTGGAGTTAGAGGAGGCACCAAGAGACTCAGAGCCTGCAGGATGGGAAGTAAATACTTTTGCCATTTTAGATTCGTGCCATTACTCCAAGCTATATGCTCACATCTGAAGAATTGAAGTTGGAGTCTCAAATAAGAAAGAACATCCAGTATTGGTCTTTCTGGATCTGTGTTGCTTCCCTCAATATAATTTCTGTAGTTACAAAATCATATAAACTTTCTTGCGACATTTGCTTACATTGTGATTCAAAAATTTTGTTATGATGTGTTTCATTTTCACTGAATCATGGAAATAATTTTAAACTTTTTGCTTCATAAGTGGCACAATTTTATACAATTATATGCAATTTTATCTCAATGAATCTCAATTATAAGTTTCCAGTATGTTTAGTTCCTATAGAAAGCCACACTTGATGAAAGTCAGTAGGCTAATTACAGATCTTAAACAATTCCTCCTCACCTCCAAATTAATCTCCCTGTGTCATTTCCAGTTCTGTAGCAGAGCATGTTTTGGGTTTATCCCTCACATCGGGCCTTCATTTAAGCGGAACTAAACAGAATATAGTTTCTTGTCAACATCACACAGACACTGCACACAACTGAAAAAAAAAGGGCAAAAAAAAAACCCAAGAAATTTATGACACAGAAATTTTGGAACTTCTGGCCAACAAGGAGAAGAATAGATAACACCAACCAGTGTTATAATCTTCCCAAATCCAGAATCATGGACACCAGTGTAATAACACTATAGCAATATGTTGCAATTATCACACAGAACAATATGTCTTCATTGTAGGCCAGCAACTCTAACACAGTAGGCCATAAGTATTTAAACTTAGCTATAGCACAGGACAGGGAACTTAATAAAGTCTTTATTAATATGAGAGGACGTCTAAAAGAGAAAAGGAATAAGTCTCTTTATTTATTTATTTATTTATTTATTATTATTTATTTTACAGTGCTATTCAGTTCTACATAATAGCCACATATTCCCTTGTTCTCTCCCTTCCTGCCCCCTCCTGTTCCCCCCAGCACACCTCCCATTCCCACCTCCTCCAGATCAAGGTCTCCCCTGAGGACTGGGATCGACCTGATAGACTCAGTCCAGGCAGGTCCAGTCCCCTCCTCCCAGATTGAGCCAAGCGTCCCTGCATAAGTCCCAGGTTTCAAACAGCTAACTCATGCAACGAGCCCAGCACCTGTTACCACTGCCTAGATGCCTCCCAAACAGATCAAGCCAATCAACTCTCTCACCTATTCAGAGGCCCTGATCCAGTTGGGGGCCCCTCAGCCTTTGGTTCATAGTTCATGTGTTTCCATTCATTTGGTTGAGAAAATGAATAAGTCTCTTAAAGAAAAGTCTCATTGTCACATAATAATTTAAACATTAAACATATAGTAAAATAAAGAATATTAAAGATACAGAAGAAAACAGCCTAGTAATATATAATGGCAGACCTGTTAGAACCAGACACATCACTGATGACTAGAGAAGTCAGACGTTTTACAGAAATTAAGAGATCACACATGTCAGCATAGACTATTATACCCATCAAAACTTTCAATCGAAATATCTGAAGAAAATAAGACATTCTTTGATAAAAAACAAATTTAAGCAATATGTTTCTACAAACTCAGTTCAATAGAAGTCTCTAGAAGGAAAACACCAGAATAAAGAGGTTAAACACACTGAATCAGAAAAAAAAAATAAAGAATGAGTAATTATAGACCAGCCAATCAAGAGGGAAGACACACACCCACATATACAGAGACACATAAATAACATAAAAAAAATAACAAAAATAAACACTATTCATTGATATCTCTTAATATAAATTGTTTCAATCCCTAGTCAAAAGACTCACACTAGCAGTGTTGATGGGAAAACATGATTCTTTTGCCTGCTGCAACCAAGAAGCATACCTTAAGTTGATATCAAGTATAAATATCACCTCAGGGCAAAAGAATGAAAACAGATAATCCAGGCAAGTGAACACAAGAAGAAAGCAGGTATAGCCATTGTACTATCTAAAAAATATACTTCAAGCAAAACTAATCAAAATAGATATTGAAGGACATGATACATTCAACAAAGGAAAAATCCACAAAGAGAGCATTGCAATTCTTTTTTTACTTTATTAAATGTTTTGCTGGGCTGTGGTGGCGCACACCTTTAATCCCAACACTCGGGAGGCAGAGGCAGGTGGATCTTTGTGAGTTCTAGGCCAGCCTGGTCTCCAAAGCAAGTTCCAAGAAAGGCGCAAAGCTACACAGAGAAACCCTGTCTCGAAAAAAAAAAAAAAAAAAGAAAAGAAATGTTTTATTACTTTTACATACCAACCACAGATCCACCTCTCATCCCTCCTTTTGGTCCCTCCTCCCCCACAGCCTACCATCCCAACCACCTCCATCCTCTCCTCTGAAAATGTAAGGCCTCTCCTGGGGAGTCAGCAAAGCCTGTTACATTCAGTTGAGGCAGGTCGAAGCCCATCCACCTGAATCAAACCTATACAAGGTGTCCTACCATAGGTAATAGGCCCCAAAACGCCAGCTCATGCACCAGTGTTAGGAAACCAAAGGATGGGGCCAATGAAGTTCTTAAAAGAAATAATATGACAGATTAAATCAAATGTTGATTCTCACACATGGATAGTGGATAACATCAATACTCCAGTCTTACAAACAGATAAGTCCTGCAAACAAAAATGAAACAGAGAAATGCTGAAGCTAGCTGACATAATGATGTAAATGGACCAGATGAGTATTTATATAAAATTCACCCAGAAACAAAAGAATATGTCTTTTATTTTAGCATCTCAAGGAACTTTCTCCAAAATTGAGCATCCACTTAGACACAAAGCAATCTTCCAGAAATACAACAAAATTGCAATAATATTTTTCTTTCATCCTGTCTGAGCATTGTCATTAAAATTGGGTATCAACAACAGAAACAGCAGATTGCTAATGACTTCATGAAAACTAAACAACTTACCTAAATGAAATTGAGGTCAAGACAGTAATTGAAAACTTTCTAAAATTGAATGAAATGAATAAACATCACACTCAAATTTTTGAGACACAGTAAGGCAATTCTAAAAGACAAGTTCAAAAATACATAATGAACTCTGGAAACTAGACATCAAAAACTCCAAAAAATCTAATTAAAACTGGGGTACATGTCTAAATAGCAAATTCTCAAAAAAGGAATCTCAAATGATGGAGAATCACTTAAAGACATGTTCCTTAGCCTTAACCACCAAGGAAATGCAAATCAAAACCACTCTGAGATTGCACCTTATGCTTGTCAGAAGGGCTAAGACCAAAAACAGAAGTGACAGGATGTGGAGGGAGGAGAGTGCTCTTTCATTGTTGGTGGGAAAGGAAACTTGTACAGTCACTTTGGATCAATATAATGGTTTCTCAGAAAACTAGGAATTGATCCACCTCAAGACCCTGTTCTACAATTTTTGCAGATATATCAAAGGGATCTCAATCATACCACAAGGACACTTGTTCATTTATGTTCATAGCAGCTTTTTATATAATAGCCAGAACCTGAGAATGTCCCTCAACTGATGAATGGATAAAGAAAATGTGGCACAAAGTGGAATATTATTCAATGATTAAAACAATGACATTATGAAATTTGAAGACAAATGGATGGAACTACAAAAATTCATGCTGAGTGTGGTATACCAGACCTAGAAAGATAAAAATGTCATGTTCTCACTCATAAGTGGATATTAGATTTAAAATAAATGATGACTATGCTATAATCCACAGACACAGAGACAGTAGGTAACAAGAGCTCAAGGACAGACATTGAAATCTCCCTAGGAAGGGTAAATAGAGATTTCATGAGTGGACTACAAGCTGATGGGGATTGGAAAATGAGATATCAGGTTGTGGGCAGAGTGGGAGAGTAATAAAAGGGACTACTGGGAATTGGGGGCATTTTGGGGTCAGATAAAAATGTGGAACAAGGGAATCTTCCAGGAATCTCAAAGAATGACCTTAGTTAAGACTCCTAGCAATAGGACACATGTAGTCATAACTGGACATTTCCTGTGACCAGGAAAGACCTCAAGGGGAGGGAATGGAACATCAATACAGCCACATAACATTTGACATACAGTCTGCCCTTATTTTCGAATGTGCTGCGTTTAAGGTGGCCTAGAAATTGGGGGAGAAGCCAACCAATAACTAGTCTATCCTAAAACCCATGTCAGAAATGTAAACCCACCTCTGATGCTGCCTGGAACACAAAGACCTACAGGCTGGATGACAGAGAGACCTAGGATAGAACCAAATATGACTCAAGCAAAAAGAAAAAAAAAGTCAATGTAATGATACCTAGTGATATTTTGCTATACTCACAGAGTGGTACCTAGCGTAATTGTCATCAGAAAGGCTTCATCCAGCAACTGATGAAAACAGATGCAGACCTACAGCCAATCATTAGGTGGAGCTCAGGAAATTCTACAGGAGAGGGAAAAATGGATTATAGAAGCCCAAGGAGTCAAAAATGCCACAAGAAACCCACATCATCCACTAATCTGGGCTCATAGGGGCACACAGAGCCTGAACTGATAATCAAGGAATCAGCATGTGACTGAACTAGGCATTCTGCCTATATGTCACAGTTGTGTAGCTTTGTCATTTTGTGGGACTGCCAACACTCAGAGCAGGAGGTAACTTTGACTATTTTCCTGGATTTGGGGACCCTACTCCTCACACTGGGTTGTCTTCCCAGCCTTAATACAGAGGAGGTGCTTAGTTTTTATGCAAGTTGATATGCCATGATTTGTTGATATTCCTGGAAGAACTGCCCTTTCCTAAACTGAAAGGGAGGAGCAATGGATTAGGGATAGGAACAGAGGGTGGTGGGAGGCAGGGGTTTTAAGGATAAGGGCAGGGAAAGGGTGAACAGAATGTAAAAAAAATCAAACATTTTTTGAGAGATATTGAACGAGTAGCTTACATGTTAAAGCTCTAGACTAGAAAGAAAGAATTACATCTAAAGTGACTAGATTGTGGAAAGGAATTAAACTATCAGTTGCAATCATTAAAATAGAAACAAAGAGAATAATACAAAGGATCCATGAAAAATGAAATGTTGGTTCTATGAGAAAATCAGTAAGACTGACAAATCTTTATCCAAGTTAAAGAAAAGATGGAAAACATGAAAATTACCAGAATGGGAAATGAAAAGAGAGACATAATAACAGACACTGAGGAAATCCAGAGACTCATAATGACATACTTTAAAAAGCTGCACTCTTCCAATTTTGAAAAGTCTAAAAGAAATGTACCGCTTACCAAAGTTATATCAAGATGAAATAAGAAAATTGAAACATGCTATAACCCCTAGTAATAAAGAAGCAGTAATTAAAAGACTCCCAAGCATAGAAAGCTCAGTGCCAGATGGGTTTTGCATGTCATTCTACCAGACATTCAAAGTGGAGTTAACACCAATACTCTGAAAATAATTCAACAAAGTTCACATAGCAGGATCTTTGTCCTGTTCATTTTAGGAGGCCACATTTATTCTGATATCAATACCACATAAAGACCCAAAGAGATTGAGAAGTAGAGACCAATTTCTCTCACGAATATAGATGTAAATAGTTTCAAAAAATACTTACAAATTGAATCCTAGAACACATCAAAAAGATCATCCACCATGAGCAATTTAGCTCCACCTCAGAGATTCACAGGTGGCTCAACATAAACTGATAAATTTAATCCACTATAAAAACTTACTGAAAGAAAAAATACATGATCATCATATTAGACGTAGTACAGGACTTTCACAAAAATCCAATACACCCTTCATGATACAAGCCCTGGAGATAGGGGTACAAGGTATATATCTCACAATAACTAAGGCAGTTTATAGCAAGACCATAGAAAATCTTAACTTAAATGGAACAAACTAAAAGCAATTCTATGAAAATAAGGAACAAACAAGGTTATCCAGTTTAATAAAGTACTTGAAACAAGAAACAAGAAAAAAAAAGCGAGTGAAAAATTTGTATGATAATTTCAAGTATTTAAAGACATTATTATTTTTTCCAGCAAAAATTAATTTTTAAATCATTATCAATTTTCCAGTATATTGTTAGAACACTGAATTAGAGAAGGATGCTGACCCTAATGAGGCCAGACAGCTTTTGTCAATAGAAGAAGTCTTTCTCCCCAGGTCATTTTCCTATTTAAAAAAAAAAAGGTTACTTATTTAATTAAAAAAAATACTGAAAATTGATTCTTCTGTCATAAAACAACTCAATCACAGTTTAACCTGCTTGCCTGGACACCTCCCCCACACAGCTGTTTGAAGGTTTCCAAGGCTCCCGGCAACTTTCCTGATGTCTAACTCAAAGCTCAAACCTCAATGTTTTCTCTTTTCCTCTCCCCAGCTCCCACCTCCCAGCAACAGCCAAGATCGCCAGCTTCTGTGCTCTTTTTTTCTCTCAAACTTCAAACGCATTTATCCTCATGTTTCTTCTTGAATTTATTTTAAAATATCTTATTTCAAGACTAAGAATCTTCAAAAAGGATCCTGTGTGGCCTGGTAGTGAAAAGAGAAGTATTAAAGGGAGAATCGTGTAGACTATGCAGACTCGTTCAGCGTCTTCAATTGCCACATCAGTGTCTACGAGCTCCTGTGAACCCTGCGTATGCTCTCTTGGGGGCCTGCTCTTTTCTGAAGAGGAAACAGATAGGGAACAGATCTGATGAAGATAGGAGATAGGGGCAGCAGCTGGGAGGAGTGGAGTAAAGACATTATTATTAAAGAAGATATTAGAAGATGGAAATATTTCATATGCTCATGATATGGTCACATTAATATAGTTTAAATGGCACTCCTACAAAAAGCATTGTACATATTAATTGCAATCCCCATCAAAATCTCACCACAGTTATTCCCAAATATTGAAAGGACAAATATATGCAACATATGGAAACACAAAAACTGAGAATAGATAAAATCTGAATATTAAAGAACTGGAGATATCACCATCCTTAATCTCAAAATGTACCATAAAACTATAGTAATGACAACACAATGGTATTAGTTTATAAGTGATCAATGAAAACAAATGCAGATCTAGACATCAATACACATACCCACAGACACCTGATTTTTGACAAAGATGTCAGAAATACATGCAGGAAAATAGACTATCTTGAATAAATGATGCCAGTCAAACTGCTTGTGGAAGAAATAAATAGATTCTAATTTATAACCCTTTTTGTGCTTTTGGGTCAAGGACAATCAAGCTAGAATCCATAGATGTAGAGAGGCTAATTATAGGATAAGTAATTAGTATGGACAGATACAGTTGCTTGGAAATGGAAATAGCATAGATAGGTAGGAATGAATTGGAGTGGGCAGGAATGGGAAGACAAAATCCCAAGGTGAACAGAGTGTGGGATTAGGAAAGGAGTACACAGACAGCTATTCTTGTGGCCATTTGAGTGTTATATTGAAATCTAATAAAACAGGTACCTTCATATATATATGAAGGTGACCTAAATAAAATTATGCAATAATGGGGGAGACAGAGTTTCAATTTGGAATATATAATTCAAAAAATAGATATGAAGAAAAAAGTTAGAAATAAAGTGGTACAAATCCAGAGAATTCTCAAAAGAGGAAAGACAAATGGCAGAGAAACACCTAGAGATATGTTCAACATATCTATATGTTCAGGCAGAATAGCTAAGTTCAATAAAACAAATGACAGAAGACACTGGGCAGAAAAAATTACAATCTATGGTGATATTTTATTTGTACTGAAATGTGATTTTAATTTTATGTTAATAAATAAAGTTGCCCTGGGGTCAGAGCTATTAGAGCCATAGCAAGAGCATGGTGGTTAGAAGAGCTAGGTAGATTTCTGTGTGTTCAGGGATACAGCCAGTATTGGAGACATACACCTTTAAGACCTGGAGGGCGGTACTTACAGGCAGTGACAAGGCAGTCATGTGGTTGGGTTTACAACCAATGAGAAGGCAGAACAGAAAGACCATTTAAAGACAGACAAACAGGAAGAAGCTCTCTCTCGGGGAAGCTAGGAGCACTGCAGGAGGTAAGATTTTATCTCTGAGCTCTGACCTCTCAGCTTTCTCTTTTACATTGGCTCTGTGTTTCTTATTTTAAAAAGACAATTGGTTACATCTACAACAATCCATTTAGGTTGGAGTGCAAGCTTGTACAGCCATTGAGAAATCACTTCAAGATCCAGCTATAACACTTTTGAGCTTATATCCAAAGGTTGCTATCACCTACCACAGTGATCCAACATGCTCATTGTTGCTCTATTTATAATAAGCAGAATTTGGAAGAACCAAGATGGTTCTCAACAAATATTTGGATAAGTAAAATATGGTACATTTACAGAATGCATATTACTCAGCCATTTAGATAAAACCGTTATAAAATTCACAGACACATGAATGGAATATTATTTTCAGTAGGTATTCCAGATATAAAAGACAAATATGATAGTAATAGCTTATATGTGGATATTATCTTGGAGTCAATGATAAAGCTAGAATCCATAGACAAAGGGAGGCTAAGTGCAAAATAAAAGACTAGGAAAGACAGTATATTTTCCTAGGAAATATATAGAAAATAGATAGTTAGAGATGATTGGGGAAAAGGATAGAATGGGAATGTTCAATGGCAAGGGGAAGCAGACTGTGAGATTAAGAAAGGAGTACATAGACAGACAACTAAACTTGAGGCTGTTTGAATGGTATATGAAAATTAATAAAATAGGAGCTTCCTAAACAGACACATGCATGTAGGTTATCTAAATGAAGTCATCCAAAAATTAGGGAGACAGAACCTCAACTGAACGTAACTTTTTCACTAAATGAAGCTTTCAGTCCCAAGATTAGGTTACATCTAATTGAAGTATTAGACAATCAGGTCCCACAACGAATCCATAACAACCCAGTCTATCATCAAATGTTCTTCACACATGGATACCAAGGCCCTGTTGCTGAAGACAACACCTATACAACTCACTGAAAATGGAGAGGTGAAGCTGGTGCCTACATGAAACACTCACCCGGATATGTTTGAATATTTAGCTACAGGAAAGTATTTTATACTCCATCAAAGGAGAAATGGAAACAACAACATAGTCTCAACCCCTTTAATCTGTAGTGTTATCCTGCCTGTTCTGTATGCTAGTTCAGTGATAGAACAAACATTGTGTCATTAACCCACCAATAGCCATTTGAATGAAGGTAAACTCCATGAGATGGAATCCGTACTCAACACTGCTTGCATCTCCAGGTATCTGAGACTACATAGCCCAGGGATGTAAGGTAAAGTCAAATACAACTGTTCTAAGAACTATACTAATAAAATGATTCTGAATGAAAATCTGCAATACTCAAAGTTCAATGGCTTTCTCAGAAATTGTCAGAGAAGCTTACTCCTGCAGCAGATTGGCACCCATACAGAGTCCCAAAGAAAGACATTACACAGAGAGTGAGAAACCTTGGAACACTTGTCCCTAAATGAATTGACTCTATCAAACGCCTCCAATCACAGCTCAGGTAACTCTGCAGATGAAAGAGAAGGAAAAGTATAAAAGCTAGAGAGGATGAAGGACAATAAGAAATCAAACCCTCTATTTCAATATGATTGATGAACATATGCATTCACAAAGACTGACACAGTATACAGAGATATTTCAGGAGTTCCCACCAAATGGGGCCCTATAGCTAAAAGATGATGTAGACACATGCCCATCTCTGAGCCAAAAGCAATAACTAAGTCATTAACCACTTGTAAGGGATTATCACTGGGGAGACTAATTACCTTTAAGGTTTGGCTGCATACACAGCAGTAGATGGCTCACAGAAACCAAACTCCATGTCCCCCTTGTAAGTTCCTTGTTTCACAATGTCATGTCAACACTTTACATTTTTTGAAAGTTTGTTATCTTTTCTCTTTTATACTATTTATTTGTTTTCCCTATAACTATGCTATGTTTCCATTGTTAATATATTATGGATTAGAGTTGAATAATTTTATGAGATTTTGTGTGTTTGAACAAGTGAACTTCTGATTCATGTGCTTTCCCTGGAGCTATTATTTTCCTTTTCTACTTTTTAATTAATTCCTATGTATTGGTTTTAATTTAATATTATTAGGTTACATTTTCTTTTTATTAAAACTATTTCATTCATTTTACATACCAACCACAGATCTCCCTCTCATCCCTCTCTCTCCTATTCTTCCCCCACCCCCACCTCCTCCACCCCCACCCCCTCCCCCAACTCAAATTTTTGTTCATGATAAGTCTTTGTGGAATTTTCTTATTAATTTAGGTATCATAGGAGCATTAATTAACTTACTCTTTTCTTCCCTTCTAGTCATCCACAGACACTTAGTACCTGCAATATGCATTGTCCAGAGAGAGATTCACACACTGCATTTATTAAGTGAAAAAGGAGGAGGTGCTACAGGCCATTAAAGAATATACAGCAGATGACTACCAGTATTCTGCAGATTGACCTACCAAATGAGCAACTCTGTGTTGGGGAGCCCCACTAGGCAAAGGCCATGGAGGGGTCCCATTAAACATAATCCATGGATTGGTCACACTAGACAAAGACTCTGGGGAAGTCCATGGGGTAGCCACACTAGGCAAAGTCCATAGGGTGACTGGCTGTGGATACTGGTTGTTTTCTGTTTTTAACTTTCTCATGTGCCACCGCCTTACCTCTGTAAAAGAACAACTATAGGGCTCTTTCCACAGCCCTTTGGTGATATGTTTTACACCTTTGGGGCACAATTGTTGATAATTGGTCATAAGGATCTTTTTCTTATTCTGTGCAATTTTGGTGATTAAAATATACTTTCACAACCAGGACTTTAGCTAAAGATCTTAGGAAATTCAGAATAAGACTAGTTGCCCTGGAAACTAAGTATGTAAGTGTGTAAGGACAAGTTCCCAGGAGTTTAGGAAGGTCAGGCATGAAACAATTTCAGTGCTAGTTTCTTTTCTTACAGAAAAAAACCCTAATAGATAACAATTAAAGACATAGCACACAGTTTCAAAAATTGACTTTATGCATGTATTCCTAATCACATTTAGAAATTTATATATAAAATTCAAGGTCCAGCTAATGATTATACAAGTTAGAAGAGTATGTCTTAAGATTTGGGATGCTTTCTAGGTCACTGTCCCTTGCCCTGCTACTATGTGCCTGTCTGCTTGCTTCATCAACTATACCTCAGGAAACCTGGCTGACACCTAAGCTTTGCCCTGACTACAGTCAACATGGCTCTTTTCAAAGTTGAGAGAAAAACCTTGTGATTTTCTCATGTGTCAACAGAATGGCTCTCCCTCTATTGTTTACTTAAGAAATATAAAATGACCTCCAATAAACAGCTGTTATATGGGTTAGCATTTTTCCTGTGACAGTTTTATTTTTCTTTTTTTATGAGATGCAGTAAAAATGAATGTTATCTTCAGAACCTGTGAACCTGATCTTTTTTCCTCAGTCTTTTTTTCTAAGCCCTCACTACTCCGAGGTCTTCTTTTTCTTGCTCTGGAAAAGATTGAGAGCTGGTCTCTCAGTCTGTGATACACCATGTTTCTCCCTTACCCCGTAATGTCTCCCTCTATCAATACATCTCTTTTTTTTTTTTTTTTTTTTGGTTTTTCGAGACAGGGTTTCTCTGTGTAGCTTTGTGCCTTTCCTGGAGCTCACTTGGTAGCCCAGGCTGGCCTCGAACTCACAGAGATCCGCCTGGCTCTGCCTCCCGAGTGCTGGGATTAAAGGCGTGCGCCACCAACGCCCGGCTAATACATCTCTTTCATTGCTCTCCCACTCCATCCCTCTCCCAGCTCGACTCTCCCATTTCCTCATGTTCTTATCCACTACACCCTCCCCTCTATTGCTTCCCACTCTTCCTCAATTTACTTACAGATATCTCCTCTTTTTCTCCTTCCCAAGGTCCCTCTTAGGGTTCTCCTTGGTTCCTAGCTTCTCTTGAGCTGTGGGTGAAATCTGATTATATTTTGCTTTACATCTAGTATACACTTATGAGTCAGTACATACCATGTTTGTCTTTCTGAGTCTGGGTTACCTCACTCAGGATGATATTTTCTCATTCTGTCTATTTGCCTGTAAATTTCATGATGTAATTTTTTCTTAAATCTGAGTAATACTCCATTGTATAAATGTACCACATTTTGTTTATCCATTCTTCAGATGAGAGGCATCTAGGTTCTTTCTAGGTTCTGACTATTACAAATAATATGCTATGAACATGGTTGAGCAAGTGTCCTTGTGGCATGATTAAGCATCCCTTGGGTATATGCCCAAGAGTGGTATAATTGGGTCATGAGGTAGATTGATTCCTAATTTTCTGAGAAGTCACCATACTGATTTCCAAAGTAACTGTACAAGTTTTCAATCCCACCAGCAGTGGAGGAGTGTTCCCCTCGCTCCACCTCCTCTCTAACATAAGCTGTTATCAGTGTTTTTGAACTTAGACATTCTGACAGGTGTAAGATGGTATCTCAGATTAATTTTGACTTATATTTCCTTGATAGCTAAGGATGTTGAGCAATTCCCTAACTGTCTTTCAGCCACTTGGGATTCTTCTGTTCAGAATTCTCTGTTTAAATCTGAAGCCCATATTTTAATTTGATTCTTTGGTATTTTGCTGTATTGTTTCCTAGGTTCATTATATATTTTGGAGATCAGCCCTCTGTCAGATGTGGGGTTAGTGAAGATCTTTTCCCATTCTGTAGGCTGTCGCTTTGCCTTGTTGACTGTATTCTTTGCTCTACAAAAGCTTCTCAGTTTCAAGAGGTCCCATTTATTCATTGTTCCTCTCAGTGCCTCTGATACTGATATGATCCAGTGTCAATGCATTTTAGGCTACTTCCTACTTTCTCCTGTATCAGGCTCAGTGTTAGTGGATTTATGTTGAGGTCTTTCATCCACTCAGATTTGACTTTTTTGCATTGAGATAGATATGGATCTATTTGCAATCTTTTACATGTTGGTATCCAGTTAGGCCAGCACCATTTATTGAAGGTGATTTCTTTTTTCCATTGTACAATTTTGGCTTCTTTGTTGGTTTTTATGTCAATACCAAGTGATTTTTATTACTATATCTATATAATAGAGTTTCAAGTCAGGGATGGTGATGCCTCTAGAAGTTGCTGTATTATAAAGGATTGTTTTGATTATAGTAAGTTTTTTGTTTTTCCATATGAAATTGAGTATTGTTCTTTTGAGGTCTGTGAAGAGTTGTGTTCATCCCCCAAATCCCACCCACCCTGCAAAACTGCAACATTTCCCTGAGAAAGAGCCCAGCAGCAAGCAATTGGATTAAGAGAGCTCCCCAGCACCCAATTGGACTAAGAGGTGAGTCTTTATCCTCATACCTGAAGACCCCAGCCCCTAAGATTTGGGCCCAGGGGCACGACCCTGCCCTCTCACACCACCAACCATTGCAGTCCCAGTTTCAGGCCTGTTGGCAGGCAGACCTCCTGCAGACAGGTCAGACTATCACCATCTACCACATGCCAACACTTCAGCTACTCCCTGAGAAAGAGTTCACTAGTGCCAATCCGACTAAGAGCTGCTCCCTGAGACAGAGTCCATCAGCACCGATTAGACCAAGAGCTCCAACTGGACCAAGAGTATGGATTAGACCAAGAGAGGCACCCTCAGACACAGACACTATTTGACCAAGTGGAGAAAGAGATGAGAAGATGCCAGTACAAAAATACAGTCAACAACATAAAAACCAATATGGATCCATCAGAACCTACATCAGCAAGACCTGAACATACCAACACAGAAGAAACAGAAGAAAATTGACCTTAAAAATTACTTTAAGAAGATATTAGAGATCTTAAAAGAAGAAATGAAAAATTCCCTTAAAGATATAGAGGAAAAGTCAAGCAAAAAATGGGAAAAATCAGTAAATCCCTTGAAAGCAAAGAGAAAACAATTAAACAAGTGAGGGAAATGGTTCAAGATTTGAAAACTCAAATCAAGACAATAAAGAAAACACAAACTGAGAGATGATGGAAGGGGAAAATCTGAGTAAATGAACAGGACCTAGAGATGTAAGCATAACCAACAGAATGCAAGAGATGGAAGAGCAGATCTTTAGTGCTGAAGATACAATAGAGAAAATAGATTCATCAGTCAAATAAAACACTAAAGCCAACAAAGTCATGACCCAAAATGTCCAGAAAATTTGGGACAACATGAAAAGACCACACCTAAGAATAATAGTGATAGGATCCTGCCCCCGACATCCCTTCTGGACCAGAGAGTTAGACAAGAGAACTCCCTTTTGGACAAGAGAGAGAGTCTTCCTGAATCTGTCAGCTCTTTCTGAAACAAGTACACTGATAAGACCAAGAAGGAACCACAATGAGATGGGCAGACATCAAGGCAGAAGTACATACAACAAAATGAAGAGCAATACAGCATCACCAAAATCTAGCCTGCCTCCAACATCTAGACCTGAACACCAAAAATTGGAAGAAGCAGAAGAAAGTAGCCTTATGAGTAACTTCATGAAGAAGGTAGAGGCTTGTGTAGAGGAAAAGACAAGAAAATTGGAAGAACTCTGTAAACAATTAGAGGAAAGGGCAAACAATTAGAAGAAAACAATAAAGCCCTGCAAGAAAACAATAAAGTCTTGGAAGAAAACAATAAAGCACGGAAAGAAAATCATGAAAAAGCAAAGAAACAAACACAGGGAACAGTCCAAGAACTGAAAAGGGAAATTGAAAAAATAAAGAAGACACAAACAGAGGGAATGCTGGAAATAGAAAACCTGAGTAATAGATCGGGAACTTCAGATGCAAGTATAACCAACAGAATGCAAGAGATGTAAGAGAGGATCTCTGGCATTGAAGATACAGTAGAAGAAATAGTTTCATCAGTCGAAGGAAACACTAAAACCACCAAAGTCATGAACCAAAATGTCCAAGAAATATGGACACCATGAAAAGACCAAACCTACGAATTATAGGGATAGAAGAAGGTGAAGAATACCAACTCAAAGGCACAGAAAATATATTCAACAAAATTATAGAAGAAAACTTTCCCAACTTAAAGAAGGAAATGCCTATGAAGATACAAGAAGACTATAGGACACCAAACAGACTAGACCCCCAAAAAAGTCCCCTTGACACATAATAATTAAACAACTAAATGTACAGAATAAAGAAAGAATATTAAGAGCAGCAAAGGAAAAAGGCCAAGTGACCTATAAAGGTAAACCGATCAGAATAACACCCGAATTCTCAATGGAGACTTTGAAAGCCAGAAGGACCTGGACAGATGTAATGCAGACACTAAGAGACCATGGATGTCAGCCCAGACTAATATACCCAGCAAAATTTTCAATCATCATAGATGGAAGGAACAAGATATTCCAACACAAAGCCAGATTTAAACAATACCTATACACAAACCCAGCCCTACAGAAAGCACTAGAAGGAAAATTCCAACTGAAGGAAGTCAGATACACACTCGAAAACACAGGCAATAGATAAAGCCACAGCAGTAAACCCGAAAGAAGGGAAGTACACACACACTACCACCAAAAATAACAGGGATGAAGAATCACTGGTCATTAATATCCCTTAATATCAACGGACTTAATTCACCTATAAAAAGACATAGACTTACAGAATGGATATGAAAGCAGGACCCATCTTTCTGCTGCATACAAGAAACACATCTCAAATTCAAAGACAGACACTACCTAAGAATAAAAGGCTGGGAAAAGACTTTCCAATCAAATGGTCTTAAGAAACAAGCAGGGGTAGCCATCCTGATATCCAACAAAATAGACTTCAAACTAAAATCAATCAAAAGAGATAAAGAAGGACATTACATACACATCACAGGAAAGATCCACCAAGATGAAGTTTCAATTCTGAACATTTATGCCCCAAACACAAGGGCACCCACATATGTAAAAGAAACATTACTAAAGTTTAAACCACATATAAAACCCCACACATTAATAGTGGGAGATCTCAACACCCCACTTTCACCACTGGACAGATCTCCCAAATCGAAACTTAACAGAGAAATAAAGGACTTAACTGATGTCATGTCCCAAATGGACCTAATAGATATCTACAGAACATTTCATCCTAACAAGAAAGAATATACCTTCTTCTCAGCACCCCATGGAACTTTCTCTAAAATCGACCACGTACTTGGCCACAAAGCAAATCTCAACAGATTCAAAACAATTAGAATAACCTCCTGTGTTCTATCAGACCACCATGGTTTAAAGTTAGATTTCAACAACAACAAAAACTACAGAAAACCTACAATCTCATGGAAACTGAATAATGTTCAACTGAATGACCAATGGGTTAAGGAAGAAATAAAGAAAGAAATTAAAGACTTCCTAGAGATCAACGAAAATGAAAACAACACACACCCAAACTTATGGGACACTATGAAAGCAGTGCTAAGAGGGAAATTCATAGCACTAAATGCCCACATAAAGAAGTTTTGAGAAATCCCACACTAGTGACTTAACAGCACACCTGAAAGCTCTAGAACAAGAAGAAGAAAAGTCTCCCAGGAAGAATAGAAGCCAGGAAATTATCAAAGTGAGAGGTGAAATTAATAAATTAGAAACTAAGAGAATAATACAAAAAATTAATGAAACAAAGCGTTGGTTCTTTGAGAAAATCAACAAGATAGACAAGCCCTTATCCAAACTAACCAAAAGACAGAGAGAGAGAATCCAAATCAACAAAATCAGAAATGAAAAGGGGGACATAACAACAGACATTGAGGAAATCCAGAGAATTATCAGGTCATATTTCAAAAACCTCTACTCCACAAAACTGGAAAACCTAAAAGAAATGGACATTTTTCTGGATAGGTACCACATACCTAAGTTAAATCAAGACCAGATAAACTATTTAAATAGCCCAATAACCCCTAAGGAAATAGAAACAGTCAGTAAAAGTCTCCCAACCAAAAAAAGCCCAGGACCAGATGGTTTCAGCGCAGAATTCTACCAGATCTTCAAAGAAGAGTTAATACCAATACTCTCTAAATTGTTCCACATAATAGAAACAGATGGAACATTACCAAACTCCTTCTATGAGGCTGCAATTACCCTGATTCCTAAACCAAACAAGGATGCATAAAGAAAGAGAACTATAGACCGATCTCCCTCATGAACATTGATGCAAAAATACTCAATAAAATACTGGTAAACAGACTCCAAGAACACATCAGAACAATTATCCACCATGATCAAGTAGGCTTCATCCCGGGGATGCAAGGGTGGTTCAACTTATGAAAGTCCATCAATGTAATACACCATATAAACAAACTCAAAGAAAAAAACCACATGATCATCTCACTAGAATGCAGAAAAGGCATTTGACAAAATCCAACACCCCTTCATGATAAAAGTCTTGGAGCGATCAGGAATACAGGGAACATACCTAAACATAATAAAGGCAATATATAGCAAACCAACAGCCAACATCAAATTAAATGGAGAGAAACTCAAAGCAATTCCACTAAAAACAGGAACGAGGCAAGGCTGTCCACTCTCCCCATACTTATTCAATATAGTACTTGAAGTTCTAGCCAGAGCAATAAGACAACATAAGGAGATTAAAGAGATACAAATTGGAAAGGAAGAAGTCAAGCTTTCCCTATTTGCAGATGACATGATAGTATACTTGAATAACCCCAAAGATTCCACCCAGGAATTGATAAAGCTTATAAACACCTTCAGCAACATAGCAGGATACAAGATCCACTCAAAAAAATCAGTAGCCCTCCTATATACAATGGACAAAGAAGCTGAGAAGGCAATTAGAGATACATCACCCTTTACAATAGCCAAAAATGTCATAAAATACCTTGGTGTAACACTAACCAAGCAAGTGAAGGACCTATATGATAAGAACTTTAAGTCCCTGAAAAAAGAAATTGAAGAAGATGTCAGAAAATGGAAAGATCTCCCATGCTCATGGATAGGCAGGGTTAACATAGTAAAAATGGCAATCTTACCAAAAGCAATCTACAGATTCAATGCAATCCCCATCAAAATACCAACACAATTCTTCACAGACCTGGAAAGAATAATACTCAACTTCATATGGAAAAACAAAAAACCCAGGATAGCTCAAAGAAACCTGTACAATAAAACAACTTCTGGAGGCATCACAATCCCTGACTTCAAGCTCTACTATAGAGCTACAGTAATAAAAACAGCTTGGTATTGGCATAAAAACCGACAAGTGGACCAATGGAATCGAATTGAAGACCCTGACATTAACCCACACACCTATGGACATATAATTTTTGACAAAGAAGCCAAAAGTGTACAATGGAAAAAAGAAAGCATCTTCAACAAATGGTGCTGGCCTAACTGGATATCAACGTGTAGAAGGCTGCAAATAGATCCATATCTGTCACCGTGCAAAAAACTTAAGTCCAAGTGGATCAAAGACCTCAACATAAATCCAGCTACTCTGAACCTGCTAGAAGAGAAAGTAGGAAGTAGTCTTGAACGCATTGGCATAGGAGATCACTTCCTAAATATAACACCAGTAGCGCAGACACTGTGACAAACAATCAATCGATGGGACCTCTTGAAACTGAGAAGCTTTTGTAGAGCAAAGGTTACGGTCAACAAGGCAAAGCGACAGCCTACAGAATGGGAAAAGATCTTCACCAACCCCACATGTGACAGAGGACTGATTTCCAGAATATATAAGGAACTCGAGAAATTAGACATCAAAACGACCAACAGTCCAATTGAGAAATGGGCTTTAGAACTAAACAGAGAATTCTCAACAGAGGAAACCCAAATGGCTGAAAGACATTTAAGGAATTGCTCAACATCCCTAATCATCAGGGAAATGCAAATCAAAACAACTCTGAGATACCACCTTACGCCTGTCAGACTGGCTAAGATCAAAGATACTGAAGACACTTTATGCTGGAGAGGATGTGGAACTAGGGGAACTCTCCTCCACTGCTGGTGGGAATGCAAGCTTGTACAACCACTTTGGAAATCAATATGGCGCTTTCTCAGAAAATTGGGAATCAATCTCCCCCAAGATCCAGCTATATCACTCCTGGGCATATACCCAAGAAATGCTCAATCATACCACAAGAGCACTTGCTCAGCTATGTTCATATCAGCATTGTTTGTAATAGCCAAAACCTGGAAACAACCTAGATGCCCTTCAACTGAAGAATGGATAAATAAACTGTGGCACATATACACAATGGAATACTACTCAGCAGAGAAAAACAATGACATCATGAGGTTTGCAGGCAAATGGATGGATCTAGAAAAAATCATCCTGAGTGAAGTAACCCAGACTCAGAAAGAGAAATATGTTATGTACTTACTCATAGGAAGATGCTTGATGTGGAACAAGGATGACTGGACTGCTACTCACATCACCAGTGAGGCTACCTGGAAAACGGGACCCCAAAAAAGGCACAGAGAAATGGATGAGATCTACTTGAACAGCCTCGTCATGAGTGGGAACAATGAAGGGCGACGGTCCAGGGAAAGAGAGTGGGAGATCCTAGCTGGATCAAGAAAAGAGAGGGAGAACAAGGAATAGGAAACCATGGTAAATGAAGACCACATGAGAAGGGGAGGAAGCAGAGAGCTAGGGAGGCCTACGGAGATCCACAAAGATACCCCCGCAAAAGACTTCTGGCAATGGTCGAGAGACGGCAGGAACTGACCAACTCTGGTGATGGGATGGCCAGACACCCTGTTAGTTGTGCCATAAACCCCATCCAAGGACTGAGGTATCTGGATGCAGACATCCATGGCTGGGCCCCTGGTGGAGCACTGGGAGTCTAATTAGTGAGAAAGAAGAGGGTTTATATGAGCGAGAATTGCTGAAGCCAAGGTTGGATAAAGCAAAGGGACAAATAACCAAATAAATGGAAGCACAGGATCTATGAACCAAAGGCTGAGGGGCCCCCAACTGGATCAGGCCCCCTGAATAGGTGAGACAGTCTTTTGGCTTGATCTGTTTGGGAGGCAGCTGTGTGTTGGTGCCGGGTCCTGAGCTCGTTGCATGAGTTGGCTGTTTGAATCCTGGGACTTATGCAGGGATGCTTGGCTTGGTCTGGGGGGGGGAGTGGACCTGCCTGGACTGAGTCTACCAGGTCGACCCTGGTCCTCGGTAAGACCTTGATCTGGAGGAGGTGGGAATGGGGGGTGGGCTGGGGGGAGGGGGAGGGGAGCGAGAGGGGGAGAACGGTGGAATCTGTGGTTATTTTGTTGAACTGAGTGGTGTTGTAAAATAAATTAAAAAAAAAAAGAATAACAGTGATAGAAGAAGAAGAATACCAACTCAAAGACACAGAAAATATATTCAGCAAAATCATAGAAGAAAACTTTCCCAACCTAAAGAAGGAGATGCCTATAAAGATACAAGAAGGTTACAGAACACCAAATAGACTGAATCAAAAAAAAAGTCCCCTCCCCACATATTAATCAAACCACTAAACATACAGAATAAATAAAAACTATTAAGAGCTGCAAGGAAAAAGGCCAAGTACCATATAAAGGCAGACCACATAAGAATAACACCTGAATTCTCAATGGAGACTCTAAAAGCCAGAAGTTTCTGGACAAACGTTATGTGGACACTAAGAGATCATAGATGCCAACCCAGATTATTATACCCAGCAAAACTCTCATTCAACATAGAGGGATTAAACAAAATATTCCATGATAAAACCAGATTTAAACAATATCTCTCCACAAATCCAGCACTACAGAAAGCACTTGAATGAAAAGTCCAACCTAAGGAAGTTAGATACACCCATGAAAACACAGGCAATACATAGTTCCACACCAACAAATACCCAAAAAACGGGAAATATACAACACTACTACCAAAAAATAACCAGAATTAACAATCACTGGTCATTAATATCCATTAATATCAATGGTCTTAATTCACCTATAAAAAGACACAGGCTAACAGAATGGATATGAAACCAAGATCCATCCATTTGCTGAACACATGAAACACACCTCAACTGCAGAGACTACCTCAAAAAAAAGGCTGAGAAAAAACTTTCCAATCAAATGGATTTAAGAAGAAAATTGGTGTAGCTATCTTAATATCTAATAAAGTAGACTTCAAACTAAAATCAATTGAAAGATATTGGGAAGGACTTTACATATTTATCACAGGGAAAATTCCACAAGATGAAGTCTCAATTCTGAATAATTATGCCCCAAATACAAGGGCACATACATTCATAAAATAAACATTACTAAAGCTTAAATCGCACATCAAACCCCATACACTAGTAGTGGGAGACTTCAACACCCCAATCTCACCAATGGACAGGTCTGCCAAACAGAAACTTAACAGAGAAATAAGGAACTAAAAGACATCATGACTCAAATCGACTTAATAGATATCAACAGAATATTACACTGGAACACAAAAGAATACACCTTCTTTCTAGCACCCCATGGAACCTTCTCCAAAATCAATCATATGCTTGGTCACAAAACAAATCTCAACAGATACAAAAACACTGAAATAACCTCCTGTATCTTATTGGACCACCATGGCTTAAAGTTTGATTTCAACAACAACAAAAATTACAGAAAGCCTACAATTTTATAGAAACTGAATAACACCCAATTGAATCACCAATGGGTCAAGGAAGAAATAAAGAAAGAAATTAAAGATTCCCCAGAATTCATTGAAAACGAATGTACAACATACGGAAACTTATGGGGCATCATGAAAGCAGTGCTAAGAGAAAAATTCATAGCTCTAAATGCCCACATAAGAAGTTGGAGAAATCTCACACTAGTGACTTAACAGCACAACTGAAAGCTCTAGAACAAGAAGAAGCAAACTCTCCCAGGAGAAACAGATGCCAGGAAATAACCAAATTGAGGGCTAAAATCAATAAAATAGAAACAGAGGGAACAATACAAAGAATCAATGAAACAAAGAGTTGGTTCTTTGAGAAAATCAACAAGATAGATAAGCCCTTATCAAAATTAACCAAAAGGCATAGACAGAGCATCCAAATTAACAACATCAGAAATGAAAAGGGAGCCATAACAACAGACAATGAGGAAATCCAGAGAATCATCAGGTCATACTTCAAAAACCTATACTTCATAAAATTGGAAAATCTGAAAGAAATGGATGATTTTCTGAATAGGTATCCCATACCAACTTTAAATCAAGACCAGGTAAACAATTTAAATAGATCAATAACCCCTGAGGAAATAGAAATGGTCATCAGAACCTCCCAACCAAAAAAAGCCCAGAATCAGAAGGTTTCAGCACAGAATTCTACCAGATTTCCAAAGAAGAGCTAGTACCAATACTCTTCAAATTGTTCCACATAATAGAAACAGAAGGAACATTACTAAATTCCTTTTATGAGGATACAGTTACCCTGATAGCCAAACCACACAATGATGCAACAAAAAAGAGAATTATAGACCAATCTCCCTCTTGAACATTGATTCAAAAATACTCAATAAAATACTGGCTAACAGAATCCAGGGACACATCATAAAAAAAGTATCGACCATGACCAAGTAGGCTTTATCCCAAGGATCCAAAGATGGTTCAACATAGGAAAATCTGTCAATGTACTATGCCATATAAACAAAATAAAAGAAAAGAAAAAAAAAAACACAAGATCATCTCATTGGATGCTGAAAAAGCCTTTGACAATATCCACCACCCCTTGATGATAAATGTTCTAGAGAGATCAGGAATAAAAGGAACATAACTAAACATAATAATGGCAATATGCAGCAAGCCGACAGCCAACATCATGTTAAATGGAGAGAAACTCAAAGCAATTCCACTAAAATCAGGAACAATACAAGGCTGTCCACTCTCCCCATAATTTTTCAATATAGTACCTGAAGTTCTAGCTGGAGCAATAAGACAACAAAAGGAGATCAAGGGGATACAAATTGGAAAGGAATAAGTCAAACTTTCACTATTTGCATACAATATGATATTATACATAAGTGACCCCAAAAATTCTACCATTGAACTCCTATAGTTGATGAACTTCAGTGGGGTGGCAGGATACAAGATTAACTCAAAAAAAATCAGTAGCCCTCCTATATACAAATGATAAATGGGCTGAGAAAGAAATCAGAGATACATCACCTAATAGCCACAAATAATATAAAATACCTTGGGGTAACTCTAACTAAGCAAATAAAAGACCTGTACGAAAAAAAAAAAAAAAAAAAAAAAACAACTTTAAGTCTCTGAAGAAATAAATCAAAGGAGATATCAGAAAATGGAAAGATCTCCCATGCTCTTGAATAGGTAGAATTAACAAAGTGAAAATGGCAATCTTACCAAAAGCAGCCTACAGATTCAATGCAATCCCCATCAAAATCCCAACACAATTCTTCACAGACTTGGAAAGAAAAATACTTAACTTTATATGGAAAAACAAAAAACCTAGGATAGGTAAAATAATTCTATATAATAAAGAAAACTCTGGAGATATCACATTCCCTGATTTCAAGTTCTACTATAGAGCTACAGTAATAAAAACAGCTTGGCACGGGCATAAAAACTGATATGTGGATCAATGGAATTGAATTGAAGACTCTGACATTAATCCACACACCTAAGAACATACGGTTTTCCATAAAGATGCCAAAACTGTACTATAGGGGAAAATGTCTTCAACAAATGGTGCTGGCATAAGTGGATGTCAACATGCAGAAGATTGCAAATAGATCCATATCTGTCATCATGCACAAAACTCAAGTCTAAGTGGATCAAAGACCTCAACATAAATCTAATTACACTGAAATTAATAGAATAGAAAGTAGGAAGTAGTCTGGAATGCACAGGAGACCACTTCCTAAATATAACACCAGTAGTACAGATACTGAGAATGACAATTTATAAATGGGAGCACCTGAAACTTAGAAGCTTTTGTAGAGCAAAGGACTAGGTAAATAAGACAAAATGATAGCCTACAGAATGCGAAAAGATATTCACCAACTTCACATCTGACAGAGGGCTGATCCTCAAAATATATAAAGGACTCAAAAAGCTAGACTTCAAAATACTGAGCAATCCAATTAAAAAGTGAGCTACAGAGCTTAGCAGAGAATTCTCAACAGAAGAATCTCAAATGGCTGAAAGACATTTAAGAATTTGCTCAACATCATCAGGGAAATGCAAATCAAAACAACTCTGAGATATCATCTTACACCTGTCAGAATGGTTAAGATCAAAAACACTGAAGACAGCTTATTTTGGAGAGAATGTGGAACAAGGGGGACACTCCTACACTGTTGGTGGGAATGCAAACTTGTACAGTCACTCTGGAAATCAGTATGGCAGTTTCTCAGATAATTGGGAATAAGTCTACCTCAAGACTCAGCTATACCACTCTTGGCCATACACCCAAGGAATGCTCAATCTTACCACAAGGACACATGCTCAACTATGTTCATATCACTATTATTCCTAATGGCAAGAACATGGAAACAACCTAGATGCACCTCAACTGAATAATGGATAAAGAAAATGTGGTACAAATACACAATGGAATACTACTCAGCAGTTAAAAAATGATATTATGAAATTTATAGGCAAATAGATATAACTAGAAAATATCATCTTGAGTGAGGTAACCTATACTCAGAAGAACAAACATAGTATGTATTCTCCAGAGAGGCTAGCTAATAGGGAAAGACCCTAGGAGGGACACATGGATGACCCTGCAAAGGAGAAGTGGATGAGATCTACATGAGTGGAATGGGTGTGTGGGTGGGTGGTGGTGGCAGAGGTTGAGGAGTGAGGGATGAGAACATAGGCAAATGGGAGGGTCAAGCTGGAACAGGGACAGAGTGGGAGGGCAGGGAGGGAGATACTGTAATAGATGAGGACATCATGGGAAGAGGAAGAGGCAGGGAGTTGGGGAGGCTCTCAAGAATCCACAGGGATGACCCCACCTTGGTCTGTTGGCAGTGGTCCACAGGGTGCCTAGTCTGGTCTAATCTGGTGACTGGTCTAGCAAATAACCTAGCTATCATCATAGACCCTTTGTCCAGTGACTGTTGGAAGCAAATGCAGAGATCCACAGCCAGGCCCTAGGCTGAGCTCCTGGAATCCAATTGATGAGAGAAGAGGGATTCTGCAGTTGGGGGACATCTAGACCATGATGGGAGGATGTGCAGAGATGATCGGCCACACTAGTGGAAGCCCATGAACTGTGGACTGGTGGCTGTGGAGTCCCCTGGGACTGGACTAGGCCCTCTGGATACAGAAGACAGTTGTTTGGTTTAAACTGTTTGGAGGGCACCCAGGCAGGGGAATGGGATCTGCCCCTGGTGCATGGGCAGGCTTCTGGGAATCCACTGCCTGTGGTGTGATGCCTTGAAGCCTTGGTGCAGTGGGAAGGGGCTTGGACCTGCCTAGGCTCAGTGTGCAGGCATCTGCTGAATCCCCAGCAGAGACCTTGATTTGGGGGATGTAGGGATGCATGGTGGCTTGGGAGAGAGGGCTGGGGGGTGTCTGAGGAGAAAGGAGGTGGGATCTGTGGGTGGTATATGGTTTGAGTAGAAAATTTCTTAATAAAGAAAAATGAAAAAAAAGTGTTGTATTCAGATTTTGATGGGGATTGCATTGAATCTGTAGAATGTTTTTTTCTTATATTACAATCCCTTAAAGCCTGTTTGTTTTCTAATGAGAAAAAGAAACAGGAAAGATCTGGCAACAAGGGTTAGAGGAAGGAAATTGGAGGAGTAGATGGTGAGGAAACCATAATCAGTATGTATTTCGTGAGAAAGGTAGTTATTTTTAATAAGAGGAAAAACAAAACAGAAATACCAATGAACCAAACCAATTGTAAATAATTAAGGACAAAAAAAGAAACCCAACTCTGTACTATTTTGGTCACATAGAATTTATTAAAAAATTTGGAGTCAATTAGGTGTAGCAGATTATTCAAAGAATAAATAATGTAAAAAACAATATTGTAGTTATAGAATTGTCTGATTATGAGATATCAATCAATGGAACTGAGGCTCAGGCCATGAATAGAGCTATAAAATAGTTAATTTCTGCATTGATATTGAGATACTGGTAGGTACATATGATTTCAGCATGATGATTGGTTATCTAATCCCTGCAACTGTGGCAAATTTTGTGCTGCCTGTAGCCACTCTGTGTGTGTGTGTGTGTGTGTGTGTGTGTGTTAAATTGCATGCTTTGTGGATGTCATAAAATCAATAGGTGTTAATGCATCTCATATCATAAAAATGCATAAATTTAATATTGTATTCTGTTGTTAACTTCATATAGAATGGGTTGTGTGTGATGATCCCATATCAAACTTGGTTTCGAATGTCTAATGCAATATGCTTCAAATATTTCTCATGTTGATGAGAAGAGATTTCATGGGTTAGAGTTTTACATAGATATCTCAGGAGGAATCTAGCCTGGGGCCATCATATCCACTGATGTAGATGGAATCACAGGAATGTTCAAATGATGATAATTACTTAAAGAAAATTACTGAAATTTTTTTGCACCTGAGCATATTAACTCAGATGCAGACCCTGAAGCCTGAGAATGTTTAAGAGTTCTTCAGAGAATAATAAGATGAGAAGAAGTGTATTGGGAAATAAAAATACACTTTTAAGTACTAGGGCAGAAAAAGAGACACATGTGTGTACAGGCACATTTGAAACGTGGTTTTCTGTGAAACTCCGCTTATTACATTTTGCATTGGTTCCTATCTTGGTGACATTATAAAGATGTTCTATTTGACATTTTTCTTCCTGTTCCTGAGGCTTTCCTTCCTTTTATGCGGTTTGATGGATCCCAGGTGCTTTCTGAGAGTTAAAGATGCACATACCTGGGGTGAAGATAAAGACGCTGATTGTTTTTTTTCTATTTACACAAAGCATGGTCAGATGAATAATGAATATTTAACCAGGAATCTAGATAAGAAGTAAGTGCCCTTCATTTATTTATTTTTTGATTGATCATTAATGTAAATACATAGAAGGCCCAAGTATGGACAAATGTAATTCTCCATGATTTCTGTCTGTTTTGCACTACCTTACTTTCTAGGACATAAGCAAAATTTATTTTGTTTTATGGTATTTCAGGTCATTTAATGCTTGTATAGTTCATCTTTTTAGAGTCAGATTTTTCAGGCTGAAAGACGAGTGACACACAATGTCTCTATTTCTTCTAGAGAGATTACCTTTACAGTGGCAATTCCCACTGCATGTTGCCAAGTGATGTTCCCAAAAAAACATAATCCAAGGCACTGACACGAGTCCATGTCTTTGAGGATGAGTAAATTATTCTATTTGTGTTGTGCTAGCATTTCTTTCACCATGATGGAATGCCTAATTCCTGTGGAGAGAGGTCTTTAGTATTTCTGCCCTGCTTCATGGGCGCATTTCTTAATAGAATACTGCATTTTCATTCAAATATTATTATTCCATCATTTCAAAACTACTGTGTTATATGACTCCTGCAGTTGAAATCTAGCATGGAAACAAAGATAATACACTGTGGTAATTTTATGTTTTCCATTACATTTTGTTTCAGTTGAATATATATATAGCCAGATTCCTTTTTAATGGCAATGTCAGTAGTGTTTTTTCCTTTGAAATTCTGTTATTCATGTTTAACAACCATCTACACAGTTGTAGGAGACAGTCTGTGTATTTGATAAAGAGGCTATGTTGTGAAGATGTGTCACTCTGGTTTAATAAAAAAGCTGATGGTCAATAGCTAGGCAGTATTTAGGGGCAGCAGGAATGCTGGATAAAAGAAGACAGAGATGCCAGGCGATGCAGAGCAAGCAAGATGGGGAGAAACATGGTAATAAAACCATGAAAAAACCAGAAAGTAAATTAATATAAATGGCTTAATTTAAGTTATAAAAGGTAGTTAGAAACAAGCCTAAGCTAAGGCTGAAATTTCATAATTAATATGGTTACATGTCATTTTTTGAGCTGCCAGCCTAAAGAAAATCCAACTACAGTATGTTACTGCAAATATTGACTTTATATTTCCCTTATAAAGAGCTAGAATGAAAATTGTTGCCTGTAGCACATGTCATAGTTTGATAAAAATCTATTAAAGTTGTGAATATGGTCACTTTTCTTGCTGCTGTTTTCATATCTTCATTTTCTGCTCTATATCTTTAATCTCTGGGATTTATTCCACATGTGATTCTCTTTCCCTTTTTCCTAATTATAAAGAGTGTGTTTATATTGTGTGACTATGCACAACACACTGTAGATTTGTATATTTGTCTATAATTTAGATGTATTAATGATGTGTACTTGATATGATATTTGGTTTGAATAACTGTAGCAATGTCTCCTGTAGCATGCTAAGCAATTTGTCTCAAGTAACACTGAATATACGTTAATGAACTTTGTTCAAGATGGGCATTGTACTCTCTTGGAGGGATAACACAGTAAACTTTAATCATTTGAGACACAAGTTGTATCCATTTATTAATAACATATGGATGAATGAAATTCATAGTGAGTAGGAGGTTTGGGATAATGGAGTAGATGAGATAAATTTTGAAGAAGATGAAGGAAAAAGTGAAAAGCAGCATTAAAACTGGTCTAAGTATAAAACGTAAACATAGGGATGGAAGACAATGAGGAATGACATTAAGTGACAGCATATATTTTTAATGCTGACAGAGCAATTTTCACAGTGAAAGGGAATATGAGAGTGATGACTCAGGATTCCAAAGCTCAAACAAATTATATATATATATATATGAGATGGTGGAAGTTCAGTATAAATTGAGTGCGAAAATCTTCACTCAAGTTAGGCAAAGTTTTGTTAAATTTCTACCAGTCACTAGAGATCTCGAAGTTGGAGAGAAACTGTCTTCTTAATAGTAGAGATGAGAGGACCTTCAAGTCCTCTTTTTTATTGGTTTTTAGATTTCACCAGCTTCTATCTAAGCACTCCTTAGTGATGTGATCCCTCTAGGTAAGATTATTGGAATACTTGTTAAGGCAAGAAATGGAATATGTAGGCATTAAAGCAATAAAGATAAGAAAGTTGCTAAATAGTATTGAGCATATCCATGATTTTCTACATGTAAACAAACATTTAACAAATAAAAGGTATTGATTATCTAGTACTCTTTGAAGTATGTATTTATTACATAAAATATCATAGAAGCATGTCTCTAAACAAGTGCTAACTCTGCTCATATGTTGTACCAAAACAGCATATAGGTTGTGTCATCATTTTTACTAGTATTGGGATAGTTCTATCATAAATAACGACATAATATAGTAGTTGATAAAGAAAATAATGTTATGGAAATAAAAAAATTGAACAAAAATTACCTACATGTTCCTCTGTCAAGTTGAATTGATATCTAAATTTATAATGAAAGGAAGAAACTATATCTTTTTAAAACACAATTATAATACAGATAATTTATTCTCTCTCTCTATATATATAAACATGTATATGCATATCTACAACCATATATATATACATTTCAAATGTATATAATATTTAAATTTTTTTGGTGTTATGAATAGGTGTTCAGTCTAAAAGCTTACTAATAATATTTTATGATGATTTTTTTTATTGCCAGAGAACCCTATATCCTAAACATTTAATTTAAAACATTTTCACCCTGTGTTGTTCATAAACAACTTCAAACTTTTAGTATTTATAATTTGCTAAATCATCTTTGGAACTAGTGTGTCTATTCCTCTGTTTTAGACTCTAACACTACATGAATCACTCTCTAACATTCTTTTTGTTTCATTTTACATCTTTCATTTACAAAGATAGCTTACAAATTATGCAAATGTCATTTGAATTTGATTTGTGTTAGATCCCTGAAGAAATGTTCATGTGATTATTGTTTGTAATAGACATGCTTGACTCTAGCATATGTGACAATCATAGTCATTGTTTGTTTTCATCGGCCATGTAGAACATTAGAAATTGATACTGTGACAAGTTAGAGTATTAAAATGGATGTTTGATATGAATTCATTTTAAACTTGAATTGAAGAATTCCTTCAGTGTCCCATACCAATATTCTGTACCAGTTTTCACAAATGCAATCACTAAAAATTATTATTGATTAACCAGTTTCTACCCAGGTTACTTCGGAGTTGAATCAGCATTTTGGTGCACAATATAATAAATCAGTTTTCACATATTCCATCTGCTTTGATGGCATACCTAATCTGAGTTTCTGTGACTAAACAAAGGCTTTTTCCATTGTGGCTTCAGTTATTCACTAGAATTTGTGATTGGATTATTGATGACAGAAAATGTAGCTTACTGTGTGTATTTGATTTCATTGTACATTAAGTATTGTTATAGATTGGATTTGAGGGTCACTAAAATTCTTGAACACTGATGAACCCAAATTCAGTTTTGTACTGTTTATATGTGGCACACTTGATATGTGGATAAGGTAGTCTATTGGATTTGTAGAATCCTAGTTTATTTTCTAGTATTTTCTCTTGTTTACCCAAGATGTGATGTAAATGCCTTTGGCCTTCACTCTCTCCAACCTAGATGCATAGTTCTGACAGGGATGTCAATCATACTGTACTCACATCAAGTTAAATCTCCAAAATTGTGGACTCATTTAAAACTGTCATGTAGTGAAGCTAATTGCATTAGGGACAATTTTTATTAGTTGGTTATGTGTCCGGTATAATGCATTTTGATGGCATTTGTTCTCTTAATTCAGCACTTTTTTTATTAAACCATCAAGTATAATTTGTGCTTCTGATTAATTTTTGCACATGTGTCTTTTCACTGGGCAATGAATGATTTATTAGGGATCATACTCATAAACAAAACTGAATTTTCCTTTTCAAGAATTTAATAGTGGCCAATATTTTCCATACAGAGCCATTTATCTCTGGTGAATGAGATTTGTGTATAGATTATTTCTCTTCTATATTGATATATGGTTTATTTAGAAGAGTAAATTCATGATTTCAAATAAAGCTAGACATACCTGTAAAAACACAGAGGAGTGAAACAAAATAAGAAATGAGGATTATCCCAGTAATGATAAGCAATAGAAATCAGGACATAAAAGGAATATTTTTAATGTTATAAACAAACGGTAGCAAGAAATTTTGGTCTTGAAAATAAACAGTGTTCCAGTTTGACAATACCTTATCACATTCATGCTTTGGAGCAGAAGATAATATGGTGAATTGAAGGGGAAATAGTATCAGTTGTTTTCCAGCTTGTCCATAGATTAAAATGAAAATCCAGCATGATGTGAAATGGGTCATCAATCAGATTAGGAAATGTGGAAAAACTGATGATGTTACATGGAAAATGATTTTTTAAAAATCATATAAACCACCAATTGGTCAAAGATGTGATATAGAAAACTTTAAATAAAAAATAAATAAATAGTAAGAGTTTATAGAATTTGAAGACTTGAATCTTTAAGAAGAACAATTATGAATCCTAAAACTTTATTTGGACAACAAGGATTTTACTAATTTTAGATATTAATGTCATGGAATGGTAATTTCATTTCAGCACCAGAGAATTCAGATTTAAAACTGTAATATCACACATCAATAAAATCCATCACAAAAGGCAGGGCACTAAAAAAATCAATGCAGGATTGCTTCTTTCTGAATCAGACAGAAAAGTATAAGAAGTAAAAAAACTAGAAAACATCAGAGTAATATTATTCAAGCAGTAGAACCACAAAATATAGGGCAAATATACTCTTCATTCAGTTGAATACTAGATGTGAGACAACCAAATTAGCTAATGCACTCGGATGCAGAATGTTGTCCTAAAGCAATGGAATACACATCAGAGCAAACAAACGCTGAAATACTCATGGGGAAAACAAAAAAATGAGACAATTCATATCAAATTATTAGATATGATTTTCAAAATGAATAAGAATAAGAAAAAATACATCAGAGGATCTTCATGAAAATTAAAAGTGATGATATTAGAGAAGGAAAACATTTTGATAGCACAAACAATAGGAATCTAGAGGCATGACAAGCATTTTCAGAGGAATAAATAAAAATGAACTGAGTCATCTTCAACCTGAGGGCCCATATGAAAAAGGCTTATCCCTCATAATAAATGGTCATTGTTATAATCAATAACATATCATTGAAAATTATACAGCATCAAAAGTGGATAAAGGTTCACGAAGTATAGAAAAAAAATAAAAGTAATTACACTATCTCCATTTAAAGATTCTCAGAGATGGTGATACTGATGGATACATTTCGTTAACCAATCCTTTAATTCTTAACTTATTCAAGATCTTGTTACTTGCTGCTTCTTTGTAAAAAACTATCATAATTGGAGTAGAAGATAATATCCACCTATTTTCCATTTATGATATTATTACAAATCTAAAATAAAGGAATGAGCAGATTCAATGTGTTCTACAAACTTCTCACCATGCTTCCAGACAAAGGAATAAAACAGTATGAGAGTTCAAAATCAAAGCATCCCACACAATGGAGATTCACCATAAAACCTTTTAAGAATCCTTCCATAATTCCAGAAATCTCATATTCTCCTACAGCTCAGTAACAGGGTTTGTGTCACCATAGCAATGAAAAAAACAAGCATTAAATACATAAACACTGTCAAGTTGATTTAATGTTGTCATGTTTGGAGCCCAGTTTCTAATGGTCTCTTTGCTATCTTTTCAGGTTGACATATAAGAATATCCACTTGATTTTTTCTCTTTATTTTGCTCTTGAAAATATCAACAACAACCCTTATATTTTACCCAACATTTCTCTGCTAGTGAAAGTTGAATGTAGCCTACTGGATGATTGGAGAATGAATAGTTTATCCACAAAAATAGGAGAATGTCTTCCTAACTACTACTGTTTAAATCAGAGACGATATTTAATTGTACTGACAGGTCCAATATGGTTATCATCTGCTATGCTTGGACCACTCCTGTATATCGCCAATAGACCAGAGGTAGGCACGAGTGAGTTAGTTTTAATGAAACATTGGTTTTTTTTCATTCTGATTTTCAAATGCTAAGGCTTACTAAAAGAAAAAAAAATTGTATATGTGTATTTTGATGCATAGAATTCAAAGCATATATACTCAGAAAGTATAGTGACACATACCAGTACTTTAGCATAAATAGACCCAAAGAACAGCAGAAATTTGAAGTGTTTTAGTAACAGACTTAGTTCATCTGTACCTTTTAAGATATTCACAAGAAATTACAGGTGGCTTAATAATGAGATGAAAATCCACGTCTTATTATTTCCATCTTATGATGAGCACAATTTGTTTATACTGATCATTATGTATTCCACGTCCTTCAACTTATTGTCTGTTCTATGTTATTCAGCTTTACTATGGCCCATTTCATCCTCTCCTGAGCAACCGTGAACAGTTTTCACATCTATACCAGATGGCTCCTAAGGACACATCTCTGGCTTTGGCCATGGTGTCTTTGATGGTATATTTCAGGTGGAACTGGGTTGGAGCAATCATTTCAGATGATGACCTAGGACTTCAATTTCTCTCAGAATTGAGAAGAGAGATGCAAAGAAACAGTGTGTGCTTAGCGTTTGTGCATATTATCATGGAAGATAAAATATTATTCCAGACAAATGCAAATATCTATTATAATGAGATCACAACGTCATCAGCCAAAGTTGTTATCATTTATGGAGACAAAGACTCTCATCTGCAACTTAACCTTAGACTCTACAGATTAACAAACGTTCAGAGAATCTGGGTCACTACTTCACAGTGGGATATGATCACACATAATGACAAATTACTTCTTGATTCTTTCTACGGGATGTTTACTTTTTTACTCCACTTTTCTGAATTATCTGGTTTTAGAACATTTATTGAGACAGTAGATCCTTCCAAGTATAGTACACCAATTTCCCTTGGTAAATTATGGTGGATTTATTTTAATTGTTCTCTGACTTCATTTAATTCTATGAATCTTAAGAATTGCTCAATAGAAAAACGGTATCATTGGTTATTCCAGCACCATTTTGAAATGTCTGTGAGTGGTACAGGTTATGTCCTATACAATACTGTGCATGCTGTGGCCCATGCACTCCATGAGATGCTGCTACAAGAAGTAGATACATTGTCAAAGTATTCTGAGGAAAAACTGGAATTTGACTCTTGGCAGGTAATATATATTCCAATGAATGTACTATAGTGTCATTATGAATAAAATTTCACAATGGATAATGTCTGTTCTAACCAAGAATTCCAGGATCTTTTCTGTCATAACAATTTATGTCCCCTTTGACAAAGTATCATGGGAATCTTCTTTTTATAGACCCCACTACAGCCAACACTGACACTCTGACAGAGAAATAATATTTCCTATAACATTTCTTCCACATATGCATGTTTTTAATATTTTAAATAAAAATTTAGTTTTTTCTCATAAAAATTTGAAAGCCTATCAGAAGCTGAATGCCCTTTTAAATTATCAAAATTTGGTAAGCATTTAAATGAATAGATCCTATTAAAAATAGCAAGTAATTCTTCCATATTTTCTTAACATATTCAGGACTGCAATTCCTTAGCTGATTATCAGGTAACATTCAGAGGAAATAATGTGGATATTATTTCTCTATTGTCCTGAAGTATCATTCAGGAGGCAAGTGTTAAATAATTAATTTAAGTGAGAAGTTGGTTTACAAAACATAATGTTATTGTTATCCCTATGTGGATTTTTTTAAAGTACTATATGAGTACTTGGAATTAAATCGCATTTCTAGACAAATTAATGAAAAATAGAGGCAATCTATAATTGAATTTATTTGTTATAATGTGTAGGCATACTTGAACCTAAAATAATAAATATTTCAGATGGTTCATGTACTGAAGAACATACAATTTATAAACCCTGTTGGAGACCTAGTGAACATGAACCAAAAAGAAAATCAGGATGTAGAGTATGACATTCACCACACTATGGAGTTTTTGCCTAATCTTGGATTTAAAATGAAAATAGGAAAGTTTTCCAAACATCTGCTACATGAACAACAATTGTATATGTCTGAAGAGATGATAAAGTGGAACATAGACCTTAGTCAGGTTTGTTGGGCTTCTTGTACAATTCTACAATCAATATAAGTAACCAAAATTTCAAGGTTGACTTCCGCATCCTCATGAGATAGAATATTTTCAAATATAGTAACTAACTTATTTCTCACATTTCTAGATTTTTCTTTCAGGAGATACTTTATTTCAAGAGCATGAATATTCATAATTTGTGAGGGTTCCTCTTTTCTCACAGTCTGTTTGCCACAAAGTCCAGAGGGCAAGATTCAGTAGCTGTGACAGAAAGCTTTGAACATAGCCCATGAGCATGAACAGAGATAGCTCTCCATGAGACAGACTTTGATTAATCACCTCAAATTTATTCTAAAGTATAAAAATATATAAGACTGGTGAGACTGGGGACAAATTATAATTTGCATTAAATGGTATATTCCTAAATACTCATGTCAGAAATGCACATTTTTCTGAAGTTGTAATTCTAACAATTGTTTTTCTGTCATGTACTTCTACAGCATGAAACTTCACTATTCCCAATCCATATGGAGGACAGAGAAACAATCCTAAGATCCTGTTTGTACTCAGGTCTCATAGAGCTAGTCAAGTGAGGAAGAAGGATTGTACTAAAGGTTTTGATCATGATAATTCAATTCTTAGCTATATTTTCACAATGTCTTTATGTTACTAGACAAATACTTTATTTAATTAGAATACAACTTGGGGAATTTTAGCCATAGTAATGGGATCGAGCACAGTGAACTAGTGAACACTAAAAATCAGCCACAAAGAATGTATCCATGGTCCTGAAGATGGTTTCCCTAGGATTTGCTTCATTGTTTAGTCAATAAGCATGTAAGTTAATATCACATTTACCTAACAGGTATGTTTTTAATTGCTTGTTTTTCTGAAACAGATTGTCTCCTGAAAGGAAGCATGCATTACATTCAGAAATACTGAAAGTATTCAATTTATGTCAATCTTTGGGCAAAATTTCAAACATCTTCAAAACCTTATATCTAAGCACATTCTAAATACAGCTTACAAAAAATGAATTCCATATGGTGAGGTATTATATTATGAAGGTTTGATGCTTAGTTTACATTACCTCTATTTCCAAAATTACTTTTCATATTTACACATTCTTTCTATGAGGCCATGGCAGTTTCTAGCACACTGCCAAATTAACTAGCTTCTACTTGATTGCCCATGGACTAAGATTGTATCTTTAGAGGAGCAGGAGATTATCAAGCAGGACAAAAGAGAAACTGGAACACTTTCTTCCTCTTCCTGAACTTTCCAAAGTATCAGGATACAGTTCAATATTTCAAAGACTCCCACTCTCACTGGGTGAACTATTTTGGGAGTTTCCAGTCCTTTCTGGGCTCATCTTCATTTTAGTTCATTTTACAAGAAAATAACATACTCCATCTATTGCTATCTCTGGTTAGATTCAGAGAGAGAGAGAGAGCTGATACAGAAGGCACCCAAATCACAACCAACATATCCAGCTACGGTATGTCTTTACCTAGTGGATCAGTTCTAGGAACATTTCTCCAAGTAAATAAATACAAAGAACAGCAAGCTAAGCCAGTCTTACCCTCTAGGGAAATACAACTTTTACGCTGATGTAAACATGTTTCATAATCATGGATATAAGAAATTACATATTTATTTTTGTTAAATATTAATTATGAAAGTCACAATATATAAAACATCAGTAATACATGAAAAATAAGATTGAACTGTTTAAAAGAGAGAAACAGCATCCCGAGTGTGTGCTCATCAGTCCTTTGTTTTTTATTTTTGTTTATGTTTGTACCAATTGTCAGTTATGTCTATTTATTTATCTTCTCCATTTTAGTATCCCTAAGTTTAACACAGTTTTTATTTTGTCTAGTAAAGGCTTTTCTAGGTTTATTCTTTAAAAAATGGTATATTCCAATCTCAATGCTTAGTATATGGCTGTAGAATTCCAGACCAGAACTTCTAGCACACATCTAGCCAGAAACTATTTCAAAGTTCAAGCCAATGATAAATCAGCATCTAATTTACAGACAGGAATCTGGTTTAGACATAGCTTTCAGATAAGGTTAGTCCTACAGACCCAGGGACATTCTCTAAATAAGGGCATGTAGGGAGAGGAAATTCTGCTGGTGGAAGGGAGCCCCATGTTGTGGAGCTATTGGGATAAGCTGCCAGACCATGGGGAGGCTGTGACCTTTACCAACCAGAAGTGTCTTCCAACATTTTAGCTACATATTTGTATGTTCATGTATCTATGTATAGGATAGATAGAATAAAATAGATTAAACATAAACACACATGCATGCATATAAGTTTCTCATTAAATAAATCACAATACATCTATAATATATAACCACAATATAAAATGTTACTTTTTAATTTAATACATATTTATAAAAGGATGTTTTGCAATAGTACAATGTTCTAAATCTTTGTCATTAGTACCAAGTAGATAAGACATTTTCTTGATATTCCATTTGTTATTTTTCAGATTCCATCCTCAGTATGCAGTGTCCCTTGCAGTCCAGGATTCAGAAAATCCCCTCAGCAGGGAAAGGCTGTCTGTTGTTTTGATTGTATTCCTTGCCCAGAGAATGAAATTTCCAATAAGTCAGGTAAATATATAACATACCAAAAGATTCATCATATTAGCTAATTTCTGTCATTTTTACATGGTTCTCAATGACATCTTTGGGGAACTGAGAAAATAAATTACATCATTAAATCAAATGAGCATCAATTCTACCCCTTAAGAGCACAACTCTTGTCCTGAACAATTATGAATCATTACTCTAGCAACTATTCACAAAATAATTTCTTTTGGAAACTGCTTTAGAGTACTAAATCACTTTGTCATTTATCTTTGCCTGGATTCAACCCTTCATAATATATCTACATCTTATCTTCCCTAAGACGTGGGAGCTGCACATTCTAATTTACATAGTCCCTATTTGTGATAGCTTATATATGCTCATGAATGATGCATCCTTATTAAGAGGCATATATTTACTCATGTGTCTTATGGTAGATCATGCTGTCACATAGTTGATTGTATTTTCATTTGTAGAGTTCTCCACAGGTGAATTTGGAAGACAGCATATTGAATTTTAAATTAAAACATTTATTTTAAAATTTTAATATTGAAAATAAGTATGCATTCAAATTTTTCTGAGTGAATAGGTTGAGATATTTTTTAGTGGCAAGGGTCCCATTCAACATTTGATAGTGATGTTGTAGGTACTATAACAGGTAATTGAAAGAAGGAATTAATTGCTTTGGGAGTGATAACATAAACCTAAGAAATAAAATTGCTGTTTCCTTTAATCTGCCGACTAGAATGCAAATTGTTCTAAATGATTTGAAAGTGATTAACGTGGAGATTCATGTAGAGTTTAGATACAAATAAATCCACTGAAATGTTAACCATATTTTGTAGAGAACCAAGTGAATAATGGAAAAATTTTCATGGAATACTAAATAGAAAATAAATTGATCAAAAGTTTATTTTAAATACACTAACTTTAGTTGCATACAAAAATAATGTACCAATAATTTTAAAATTTTTGTAACTGCTTATGTGTATTTTAAAATAATGAAAAGAAAATATTTTTATAACAAATAATAATCATAAATTGATTATAAAAATAAAAGAATATGAATGCTTTTGCTGAATGATTTAGATAGCATCAAATATTAAAATATGAGAGAACAAAAATAATTGGTAAGGAATTTGCAGTCATGAATGGAAAGTCATAATTAGAATAATATTATTACTTTCTAGTTTACAATTTTGAACCATTCAGTTGAATGTAGCTTAAAATATGATGTTATAAATTACATGATATGGGTGGAAGGATGCTCTTCTCTCTATTCTTTATGGTGTGCCTTATTGACATCTTTAGGGGCAGAGCCTAGTTCTAACTTGTCTTGATATGCCTTGTTTCACTAATAACCATGGGGGGCATGCTCTTTCTGAACAGAAGCAGAGAAGAGATGGATTGGGGCATGGGCAGAGGGGACCTGGAGATTGAGAATGTGAGGAGAGGGGAGAAGGGAAATTGTGGTCTGTAAGTAAAGAAAATGAATACATTTTTCTAATGTAAAAATATAGAAAGCATCTTCATGTTGTTTTCTCAATAAATATTTTTGAGATTTAATTGAGAATATTGATGGCCCAATCTTACAGAACTTAGTAAACTTGTTGGTTCTGTTTATTACCAAAATTCATAAGAAACCTAAAAGTAATTGTGATACTCTTTACATGTAGGGACTTTAAGTGGTAAATTGTTCATGAAGCTTCTGTTTTCCCTGACATTATTCATGCAATCTTTTTAGCAATATATGGGGTTGTTTGTGTTTATGCACACAAGCAGTTACAAAGGGCATTGGTACGTAGTATCTGCCTTGTAGCTGTTAGAACAAACTACACATGGAAGAACCTGTTTTTATAACATGTACTTTATAATCTACTGAATTGTTAAAAGTAAATATGTGTTTCTATATTGTCTTCACTAAGGTATTTTATTGTATACATATAAATATTCTGTCACATGCAAATTAACTCTGGCAAGGAAATATAAATGACTTGGCTGTAAATGATAAATATAAACAACATATTTTTATAATTGTATATAATAATAACATATTTTGATATTGCTATTAATTTTTAATTACAAAAATTGAACCTCAAAAAATCAGGGTAAATTAACAGGAAATTTTTAATGCATTCATATAACATATCCTATGAAATGCTAAGAAATATTAAACCTGATGATACATTTCTTCCTGTACCAGACATGGTTGAGTGCATGAAGTGCCCTGATGATCAGTATGCCAACCCTGGAAGAAATCACTGTCTCAAAAAAGTTGTGACATTTCTGGGTTATGAAGATCTCTTGGGAATGTCTCTAGCCTGCTTGGCTCTGTGTTTTTCTATTCTTACAACTGTAATATTTGGTGTCTTTTTGAAGCACAAGGACACTCCCACTGTCAAGGCCAATAACCGAACTCTCAGCTATGTTCTACTCATCTCCCTCATCTTTTGCTTTCTCTGTTCCTTGCTCTTCATTGGCAAACCCAATGTGGCCACATGCTTTATGCAGCAGACCATATTTGCAGTAGTCTTCACAGTGGCTGCTTCCACTGTCTTGGCCAAGACAATTACAGTAGTACTGGCCTTCAAAGTCACAACTCCAGGTAGAAGAATGAGGTGGCTGCTGGTGTCAGGGGCACCTAACTACATCATTCCAATTTGCACTGTGATTCAACTGATTCTATGTGGGATCTGGCTGGTAACTTCCCCACCATTTGTTGATGCTGACTTACATGTTGAAAAAGACCAAATTTTGATTGTCTGTAACAAAGGGTCAATTGTTGCCTTCTATTGTGTTCTGGGATACTTGGGCTCCATTGCTATGGGAAGTTTCACTACAGCTTTCTTGGCCAGAAATCTGCCTGACACATTCAATGAAGCCAAGAACCTGACATTCAGCATGCTGGTGTTCTGTAGTGTCTGGGTTACCTTCCTCCCTGTCTACCATAGCACCAAGGGCAAAGCTATGGTGGCAGTGGAGGTGTTCTGTATCTTGGCCTCCAGTGCAGGGGTACTTCTTTGCATCTTTGCTCCAAAGTGCTTTACCATTTTGTTAAGACATGAGACAAATTCTTTTCAAAAGTTCAAGAATAAGCATTTTAAAATTGAAAATGCTCATTGAATTTTCTTATTGTTATTAAAACATACTTTCCAACAAAAGTACACTGACATTTTCCCCTCAGATTATAGGTCAAAATATGCATTTTGTCTCATGAGTAAATGCAGAAAATAAACTACAAATTAAGAATTTTAATACTTGCCAAGACCTCAGTTATCCTGGACCAAATATTGTGATCTGACATTTCTGTATCTGTAATGCTGGTTTCCTTCATTATAGCCACGTTTGTAGCTGAATTGGTTAATAGCTATGCATTAGTCTGGGTTTTATATATTAGCTTCAACAATTTTTCCAGCATAAATTATATATTAAGGTTGTGTCTCATAATAAATCATTGCAGTAGGAGATTATATAGACATATATTTAATTGATGATTCCTCTAAATTACATAAGGTTAAGTAGGAATTTACATAAAATTAATTAATCCATTTTGAACCAAGTATTTTGTATTTCCATGAAATACATTCATCCATATGTAACAAAAATAATAAATTAAGAGTTTCTCAACTTGAAAATTAGGTCTCAAGAAGAGTGACAGTGATGTAGAAGGAAAGGGAGAGGGCAAGTGATATTCTATTTCACTAAAACCATAACTTTAAGAAAAATAAAATTTTCTCATTTTCCTTATTTCTATATTATCATGCACATACCACATATATCCATGCACATGAACACACTTTTACACACATAAACACACACACACACACTCACACACACACACACACACTGTTCTCTAACCTAGAAATTCTCTTACATTTCAAAAATCATTCTTCCAAAACAACTTGAATATTAAAGAATAGTCAACTTATTCTATAGTTCACAGTAATTACAAATGAAATTCAGCAATGATGAGCAAACAGAGGCTTTATTTCATAATATGGTATTATTATGGGATGCTGTAGAACCTTACATTAGGATGTATAAAATGTATTAGTTTTTCCTAGTTATTTTTAACTTTTATTGAAAATAGATTCCTTTTTCATAAGTAATCCTGATTATACTTTCCCCTTACTCTATTCTGCCTGGTTTCTCCCCACCTACCATTGTTTCTAGAGCTACTCCTATTCTATCTCCCTTAAGAAAAGAAACAAGTTCCTAAGAGATAACAATTAAATATAAAAAAATACAACATAAGAAGTAGAAACCTAATGTACTGAGGTTAGACAAACCAACAGAAGGATAATAATCCCAAAAGCTGGCATAAGTGTCAGATTTATTCACTCCTATAATAAAGAGTCCTTTGACCTACAGTATGTCCTGCCTGCAAACTATGCTAGGGCAATGGTGGCAGCAAAGTTGGGGAAATAGGAAACCAATGTCTTATTTGTCCAAGGCCCACCCCATAAGATGGAACTCACACCCATTACTGAATAAATAACCAAAAACCTGAGGTTACATAGCCCGGAGACCAAGGTCAAAACCTAACACTACTGATCTAAAAGGAAGTCCAATAAAATGATTCCTACAGATAATCTTCTATTCTCACAGATCAGTGTCTGAATGAGTCATCATCAGAAAGTCTTCCTCCAGCAGCAGATGGGAAAAGATACAGAGACCACAGCCAGATATTTTGTGGAGAGAATGTCTAAGTTGGAGACCTACATCAAATCCCTCCCCTCCAAGCTCAAGGAATACAAAACAAGAGGACACATAAAGATTCTAAGAGCCAGAAGAGTTGAAGGACATCAGGAGATAAATGTCCTCATGTTCAAATAAGTAAGGTGCATATATGGGCTCAGATAGATTGAAGCAGCAAGCACAAGGTCTACACACATCTGCACCATGCCATCTATATGTGTATTATAGCTATTAGTTTAGGACCCTACCCTACCCCTCGAAATTGAGATACTCTTACTTTTATTAGATACTCACTTTTAAGATTAGACCTGGCTCCTGAATATACTACACATTTATTACTCTGTTTTGTCTAAAACCAAAAAAAATCATAGGGAATTATCATTCATTTTGAAGATGGATTGGTTTCCTTAGCCAGAATAAGATGTCTTATACATAGATTTCTAAGATTTCATGAGATGTGTAGAAAATAGACAATTTCTAAAGCAATGGTGTATGATTGTGGGTGCTATTTTATCCTCCAGATTTTCTTTTTAACCAAGGTCTCAAGTTTCTTATCAAAACCCTGTTTGGAATATTATTTTTAAGATGTGTTACATTTGCTTATGCTCTGGAGCATTTTTTAATGATGCAAAGGAGTGTTGCAGTCTTTTATGCTGCATTTGTTTGACTATGTTAAACTGTGTTACTGTGCCTGTCTAAAACACCTGATGCTCTAATAAAGAGCTGATTGGCCAATAACAAGGCAGGAGAAAGGGTAGTTGGGGCTGGCAGGCAGAGAGAATAAATAGAAGGAGAAATCTGCAAAAGGAAAAAAAGGAGGCGATAGAACAAACAGAGGAGGAACCTAGGTGTGAGCCAGCCAGCCATGAAGTAGGAGTGAAAGTATAATACACAGAAGTAAGGAAAGAAAAAAGCCAAGAGGCAAAAGGAAGATGGAATGATTTAAAGTTAAGAAGAGCTGGCAAGAAACAAGCCAAGCTAAGGCCAGACATTTATAAAAATGATTAAGACTCCATTTGTGTGGTCTGTTTGGGAGCTGTGGGGCAGGCCCCCAAAAGAGACAAAGAGTCAAGAGTGAAACACAAACAACAACAAAGTCCCTTGATGTAATAATGTGCTTATAGCAATCTAGTGTCCCTAGTTTACTGGTTGAAATCCCTGTCTAATATCAGGATGCTTGGGCCTGTAAAATTGACATCCAGAATGATATGGTATTCCACACCATCTGTATCCCTGTGTGCCCCAGTATATTTGTACATGCTTTCAGTTTGTTGAGACAGGTGGATAGCATGGGTCTTGAAGATCACTGTGCTATCTCCCATAATTTGTTCTAGTCAATGTTTCTTGATGACAAAGTTATGTTTTCTCTCTAGTACACTGTTCATCATATAATACTAGTATGTCCTTCCTTTAATCTTTTCCTTTGCCATGTCTTGATATTATCAACAATATTCCTTCTCAGGATCTATAATGGATCCTGACCAGGTTATATGGAAACTTTGAATGTGGGATTTCACAGTCCAGAGACATACTTGACTCCAGGAGTGTACAGCTGGTGGATACTATAGGATGTTATCATGCAAGGTAGATAGATATAAGGATCTTGTTTAGGCACACAGAAACGTGATGGAAAACCAAGGTCACCGTAATGGTTAACACTGATTATATCAACTTGATATGAGTGAGCATAAATATAACAAAACTCAGAGAATGTCTACCATGGATAATTCTAGATTTGTTGAATTATGTGGAATTGAATGATGTAGTTGTAATCCTTCATTGGCTGGGTTCCTGGGCTGGATACAAAGGAAAGCAGCATTCTCATTTGTTGGTTTCCTGAATACAGATATGGTGGAACCAGTTGACTCAGGATCATGTCACATGACTTCCCAATCAAGATAGACTGTACCTTGAAGTTATGAAATAAGTAAACACTCCCTTGCTTAAGTAAGTTCTGACAAATAATTTCACACAACAATAAAACTGTAAACTAATTCAGGCATTGTTGAGGATTTGTCTACTGTTAATATTATTGCCTTTGTTGCAAATGGTATACAATAGGCATATATTGACTGAGATCACCAAATACTGTTTTGCATATAAAGTACATTTTTTTTTCATCACAGGCAATTTATTTTGTTCTATTCATTCACAGTTAATACAGAAAATACTTGGAAACATTTCCATATAATGTTTGACACAGAAATCATCAAATAGAAGTATACAATGTTGACAGGAGGCAGTACATTTATAATTTATAACCCCAAATGTATTTATAAATTAGAAATGGAAATATCTACAAATGAAATTATGAAGGTTCACCAAAGTCATTTAATCTGTCAGTTTCTCATTCATTTTTATGTCTTAATAATATTCTATTGTATGAATAAGCCACATTTTATTCCTCTCCAGTATTTAATAGCTATTTGAGTTGTTTTAACTTTTTTACTATTAGCAACACACTGCTGTAAACTTTCATGTACATGTTTCATAGGTGCACATTTTCAGTAGTTTGAGGATATATTCCTAAAGGGTAGAATTGTTGAGTAACAGAGTAACAATGTTTTGCATTTTGACCAACCACCAAACTGTTTTGCCAAAGTGGCACACCGTTTTACAATCTCACCAAATCCTTGTTTTTAAGGCTCTGATTTTTGTACAAAAGCATTCAATCATTCTGTCAGACCAAACCAGGAAAAGTAAGCTATAGTTCAGAGCTGTTCTATTCCATTTACTATGCAAAGCCATTCTTGGCGTTTGCAACTCTCAGCCCTTTTGAGTATTCTTGCAGTGTTCACCTTTTCCTCCACCACTTTTTCTTCTTCTTTTTTTCTGGTTTATTTCTATCTATTACAAATGTATAAAAAAATCCTCCATCAATGCTGCTGTTAGCAGCAGAACCTTGAGAAATATACCTTTGGTTTGCCTCAGAAAAGGAACACATATTGCACTGTAAAGTTTATAAAATTGGCGCAAAACATTGTGATAATGTTACAATACCAGTTTTAAGAGTTCAGTGACTAATGGGGAGCCGATGCGATACATGCAGAACTGTGAAAGTGATCTCACTTAGCCAGCTGTACACGTAGACTGTAAATCTACATTCAGATCATTTCTGAACTAAGACTATCATCTCAGTATATCTGTTGAGGTCAACCAGGAAACCCTAGAATATACCTTGATTTTTGCAAAAAACAAAATAGGGGGAGGGGTTTCTTCAGCATTTCAGTCCACAAGTAACAGTATCCTAACAGGCAAAGTGTTCTCTCACTGTCAACATAGGATGAACTGCTGCTGGAGTTCAACTTTGGTTTTAATTTGCATTAGCACTTACATGCATAGTATAGTCCAAGTTGTTGACCTCATGACTTTAAAAAGTAACTCTAAAAAAGTAAAATGGCCCTTCTTGGAAGACTAAAGACATCCAGCCACAGTTGTAAAAAGTCTCATCAAAACAATATACCCTTTTATGAATTATGCCTCAATTAAAAAAAAAAAGTAGCCCCAAATAAGAAGCAACTTTGAAAAAGAAAATATAACTTAAGATATTTGAAAAAAACAAGGTGAATACAAGTTCAAAAATAGTTAAGATACATTTTCTTAAGGCTACCTAGAATTAGGCTTTAAAGAATTCTACCATTTCAAGTTTACCACTAGTTACTAGATACCTATTTATAAACAAGATGTTCACTTTTTTTGTTCCTTTATCAAGAGAAAAATATACCTTCAGACTATGAGGGTGGTGATGGGGAGGGACTAGAAAACAAGATTCAAACAATTCCATGCGAATATCACATTTTTCAAATGGAAGAAATCCAAACTGCACTAGAAGTTCCAATCACTAAGACACTTTCCATCGAAATGATTTAAGTACAACTATATGGCACCAAGGTACTTTTTAAGGAAATTCATGAAGTTTTATATAAATTATTAAAATAGAACAATTTTTCCTTCTATTATTATACCAAACATTGTACATGTGATATGGACTTAAGTTGCCATTATTGGATGACATTTCTTTCCAAAACATTAATGGTTTAAAGGCTTGGCCATTAAAGTTATCAGGTTGAAATGGGCATGTCATGAAAAGATAAAGCCTAGTGAAATGGGATCACATGGTCACTCTGGATTTCCTTCCCACAATACTTTCTCTCCCTGTCTGTTATATTATTGTCATCTGGATGACCTTGTTTCTGAGGTTGTGTAACTGTGTTACATGACCCAAGCAAATTATATAATAACTGAAATTCCATACTTCAACATTTTAGCCATTTAAAACTATTTTCTTTATCCATTCAGTGGTTAAGGTACATCTAAGTTATTTCCAGGTTTTGGATATGATGAATAAAGCTGCTATGAACCTAGTTAAGAAAGTGTCCTTGTGGAATAATTGAGCATCCTTTGGTTTATATGGCCAATCGTGGTATAGCTGGAGCTTGAGATAGATCAATTCCCAGCTTTCTGAGAAATAACCATATTGATTTCCAAATTGGCTGTATAAATTTGCACAGGCAGGGGAAGAGTGTTTCCCTTGCTCGACATCCTTTCCAGTATGATCTGTCACTTGTGCTTTTTACCTTAGCCATTTTGACAGGTGTAACGTGAAATTTTCGAGTCCTTTTAAATTTCTTTTAAAGGAAATTTTCATTCATTTTACATATGGACTACAGATCCTCCTCTCTTCTCTCCTCCTGCCCCTCCTGCCTTCTCTCTCCAGTTCACCCCCTATTCCCTCTTGCAACAAAGTATGATCTCCCATGGGGAGTTAGCACAGCCTGGCACATTCAGTAGAGGCATGTGTAAGCCCCTCCCCTTGCATCAAGGCTGTGCAAAGTGTCCCACCATAAGTAGAGGGCTCCAAAAACCTGCTCATGCACCAGGGATGGATCCTGATCCTACTGCCAGAAGGTTCCTTAAGCAGATTAAGCTTCACAACTGTCTCCCTTTTGCAGGGTCCCTACTCCAGTCCCATGGTTGTTCCACAGATGTTGGTCTAAAGTTCCCTTATCAAAGTCATTTTGATTTACATTTCCCTACTGTCTAAAGATGGTAGACATGTAAGTGTTCCCCTGCCATTTGAAATTCTTCTCTTGAGAACTTTCTGTTTAGGTCCCTACCCCATTTTTTTAATTGGATTATTTAGTTTTTGGATATCTAATTTCTTGAATTATTATTTTTTTTACAACTTTTTAAACAATTTTATTTATTTATTTATTTATTTTTTAGTAAATTTATTTTACAACATCATTTAGTTCAACATAATAGCCACAGATTCCCCTGTTCTCCCACTCTTGCCCCCTCCCCCTCCCCCCACCCCCCCATTCCCACCTCCTCCAGATCAAGGTCTCCCCGAGGACCGGGATCGACCTGGTAGACTCAGTCCAGCCAGGTCCAGTCCCCCCCTCCCAGACCGAGCCAAGCGTCCCTGCATAGGTCCCAGGATTCAAACAGCCAACTCATGCAACAAGCCCAGGACCCGGCACCAACACACAGCTGCCTCCCAAACAGATCAAGCCAAATGAATGTCTCATACATTCAGGGGGCCTGATCCAGTTGGGGGCCCCTCAGCCTTTGGTTCATAGATCCTGTGCTTCCATTCATTTGGTTATTTGTCCCTGTGCTTTATCCAACCCTGGCTTCAACAATTCTTGCTCATATAAACCCTCTTCTTTCTCACTAATTAGACTCCCAGTGCTCCACCAGGGGCCCAGCCGTGGATGTCTGCATCCACATTCCTCAGACCTTCCTTGGATGGGGTTTATGGCACAACTAACAGGGTGTCTGGCCATCCCATCACCAGAGTAGGTCAGTTCCTGCCGTCTCTCGACCATTGCCAGCAGTCTTTTGCGGGGGTATCTTTGTGGATCTCCGTAGGCCTCCCTAGCTCTCTGCTTCCTCCCCTTCTCATTTGGTCTTCATTTACCATGGTCTCGTATTCGTTGTTCTCCCTCTCTTTTCTTGATCCAGCTAGGATCTCCCACTCTCTTTCCCTCGACTGTCGCTCTTCATTGTTCCCACTTATGACCAGGCTGTTCATGTAGATCTCATCCATTTCTCCGTGTCTTTTTTGGGGTCCCGTTTTCCAGGTAGCCTCACTGGTGATGTGAGTAGCAGTCCAGTCATCCTTGTTCCATATCTAACATCTTCCTATGAGTGAGTACATACCATATTTGTCTTTCTGAGTCTGGGTTACCTCACTCAGGATGATTTTTTCTAGATCGATCTATTTGTCTGCAAACCGTATGATGTTATTGTTTTTCTCTGCTGAGTAGTATTCCATTGTGTATATGTGCCACAATTTATTTATCCATTCTTCAGTTGAAGGGCATCTAGGTTGTTTCCAGGATTTGGCTATTACAAACAATGCTGATATGAACATAGCTGAGCAAGTGCTCTTGTGGTATGATTGAGCATTTCTTGGGTATATGCCCAAAAGTGGTATAGCTGGATCTTGGGGGAGATTGATTCCCAATTTTCTAAGAAAGCGCCATATTGATTTCCAAAGTGGTTGTACAAGCTTGCATTCCCACCAGCAGTGGAGGAGAGTTCCTCTAGTTCCACAACCTCTCCAGCATAAAGTGTCTTCAGTGTTTTTGATCTTAGCCATTCTGACAGGCATAAGGTGGTATCTCAGAGTTGTTTTGATTTGCATTTCCCTGATGACTAGGGATGTTGAGCAATTCCTTAAATGTCTTTCAGCCATTTGGGTTTCCTCTGTTGAGAATTCTCTGTTTAATTCTAAAGCCCATTTCTCAATTGGACTGTTGGTCATTTTGATGTCTAATTTCTTGAGTTCCTTATATATTCTGGATATCAGTCCTCTGTCACCTGTAGGGTTGGTGAAGATCTTTTCCCATTCTGTAGGCTGTTGCTTTGCCTTGTTGACCGTATCCTTTGCTCTACAAAAGCTTCTCAGTTTCAAGAGGTCCCATTGATGTGTTTGTCTCAGTGTCTGCGCTACTGGTGTTATATTTAGGAAGTGATCTCCTATGCCAATGTGTTCAAGACTACTTCCTACTTTCTCTTCTAGCAGGTTCAGAGTAGCTGGATTTATGTTGAGGTCTTTGATCCACTTGGACTTAAGTTTTGTGCAAGGTGACAGATATGGATCTATTTGCAGCCTTCTACATGTTGATATCCAGTTATGCCAGCACCATTTGTTGAAGGTGCTTTCTTTTTTCCATTGTACACTTTTGGCTTCTTTGTCAAAAATTATATGTCCTTAGGTGTGTGGGTTAATGTCAGGGTCTTCAATTCGATTCCATTGGTCCACATGTCGGTTTTTATGCCAATACCAAGCTGTTTTTATTACTGTAGTTCTATAGTAGAGCTTCAAGTCAGGGATTGTGATGCCTCCAGAAGTTGTTTTATTGTACAGGTTTCTTTTAGCTATTCTGGGTTTTTTGTTTTTCCATATGAAGTTGAGTATTATTCTTTCCAGGTCTGTGAAGAATTGTGTTGGTATTTTGATGGGGATTACATTGAATCTGTAGATTGCTTTTGGTAAGATTGCCATTTTTACTATGTTAACCCTGCCTATCCATGAGCATGGGAGATCTTTCCATTTTCTGACATCTTCTTCAATTTCTTTTTTCAGGGACTTAAAGTTCTTGTCATATAGGTCCTTCACTTGCTTGGTTAGTGTTACTCCAAGGTATTTTATGTCATTTTTGGCTATTGTAAAGGGTAATGTATCTCTAATTGTCTTCTCATCTTCTTTGTCCATTGTATATAGGAAGGCTACTGATTTTTTTGAGTTGATCTTGTATCCTGCTATGTTGCTGAAGGTGTTTATAAGCTTTATCAGTTCCTGGGTGGAATCTTTGGTGTCACTCAAGTATACTATCATGTCATCTGAAAATAGGGAAAGCTTGACTTCTTCCTTTCCAATTTGTATCCCCTTAATCTCCTTATGTTGTCTTATTGCTCTGGCTAGAACTTCAAGTACTATATTGAATAAGTATGGGGAGAGTGGACAGCCTTGCCTCGTTCCTGATTTTAGTGGAATTGCTTTGAGTTTCTCTCCATTTAATTTGATGTTGGCTGTTGGTTTGATATATATTGCCTTTATTATGTTTAGGTATGTTCCCTGTATTCCTGATCGCTCCAAGACTTTTATCATGAAGGGGTGTTGGATTTTGTCAAATGCCTTTTCTGCATCTAGTGAGATGATCATGTGGTTTTTTCTTTGAGTTTGTTTATATGGTGTATTACATTGATGGACTTTCTTATGTTGAACCACCCTTGAATCCCTGGGATGAAGCCTACTTGATCATGGTGGATAATTGTTCTGATGTGTTCTTGGAGTCTGTTTGCCAATATTTTATTGAGTATTTTTGCATCAATGTTCATGAGGGAGATCAGTCTGTAGTTCTCTTTCTTTGTTGTATCCTTGTTTGGTTTAGGAATCAGGGTAATTGTAGCCTCATAAAAGGAGTTTGGTAATGTTCCTTCTGTTTCTATTATGTGGAACAATTTAGAGAGTATTGGTATTAACTCTTCTTTGAAGATCTGGTAGAATTCTGTGCTGAAACCATCTGGTCCTGGGCTTTTTTTGGTTGGGAGACTTTTACTGACTGTTTCTATTTCCTTAGGGGTTATTGGGCTATTTAAATAGTTTATCTGGTCTTGATTTAACTTAGGTATGTGGTACTTATCCAGAAAAATGTCCATTTCTTTTAAGTTTTCCAGTTTTGTGGAGTAGAGGTTTTTGAAATATGACCTTATAAATCTCTGGATTTCCTCAATGTCTGTTGTTATGTCCCCCTTTTCATTTCTGATTTTGTTGATTTGGATTCTCTCTCTCTGTCTTTTGGCTAGTTTGGATAAGGGCTTGTCTATCTTGTTGATTTTCTCAAACAACCAACTCTTTGTTTCATTAATTTTTTGTATTATTCTCTTAGATTCTAATTTATTAATTTCACCTCTCACTATGATAATTTCCTGGCGTCCATTCTTCCTGGGAGACTTTGCTTCTTCTTGTTCTAGAGCTTTCAGGTGTGCTGTTGAGTCACTAGTGTGAGATTTCTCCAGCTTCTTTATGTGGGCATTTAGTGCTATGAATTTCCCTCTTAGCCCTGCTTTCATAGTGTCCCATAAGTTTGGGTATGTGGTGTCTTCATTTTCATTGATCTCTAGGAAGTCTTTAATTTCTTTCTTTATTTCTTCCTTAACCCATTGGTTATTTAGTTGAGCATTATTCAGTTTCCATGAGATTGTAGGCTTTCTGTAGTTTTTGTTGTTGTTGAAATCTAACTTTAACCCATGGTGGTCTGATAGAACACAGGAGGTTATTCTAATTGTTTTGTATCTGTTGAGATTTGCTTTGTGGCCAAGTATGTGGTCGATTTTAGAGAAAGTTCCATGGGGTGCTGAGAAGAATGTATATTCTTTCTTGTTAGGATAGAATGTTCTGTAGATATCTGTTAGGTCCAATTGGGTCATGATATCAGTTAAGTCCTTTATTTCTCTGTTAAGTTTCGATTTGGGAGATCTGTCCAGTGGTGAAAGTGGGGTGTTGAGATCTCCCACTATTAATGTGTGGGGTTTTATATGTGGTTTAAGCTTTAGTAATGTTTCTTTTACATATGTGGGTGCCCTTGTGTTTGGGGCATAAATGTTCAGAATTGAAACTTCATCTTGGTGGATCTTTCCTGTGATGTGTATGTAATGTCCTTCTTTATCTCTTTTGATTGATTTTAGTTTGAAGTCTATTTTGTTGGATATCAGGATGGCTACCCCTGCTTGTTTCTTAAGACCATTTGATTAGAATATCTTTTCCCACCCTTTTATTCTTAGGTAGTGTCTGTCTTTGAATTTGAGATGTGTTTCTTGTATGCAGCAGAAAGTTGGGTTCTGCTTTCGTATCCATTCTGTAAGTCTATGTCTTTTTATAGGTGAATTAAGTCCGTTGATATTAAGGGATATTAATGACCAGTGATTGTTCATCCCTGTTATTTTTGGTGGTAGTGTGTGTGTACTTCCCTTCTTTGGGGTTTACTGTTGTGGCTTTATCTATTGCCTGTCTTTTCGAGTGTGTATCTGATTTCCTTCGGTTGGAATTTTTCTTCTAGTGCTTTCTGTAGGGCTGTGTTTGTGGATAGGTATTGTTTAAATCTGGCTTTGTCTCGAATGTCTTGTTCCTTCTGTCTATGATGATTGAAAGTTTTGCTGGGTATATTAGTCTGGGCTGACATCCATGGTCTCTTAGTGTCTGCATTACATCTGTCCAGGTCCTTCTGGCTTTCAAAGTCTCCATTGAGAAATCGGGTGTTATTCTGATGGGTTTACCTTTATAGGTCACTTGGCCTTTTTCCTTGGCTGCTCTTAATATTCTTTCTTTATTCTGTACATTTAGTTGTTTAATTATTATGTGTCAAGGGGACTTTTTTGGGGGCTCTAGTCTGTTTGGTGTTCTATAGGCTTCTTGTATCTTCATAGGCATTTCCTTCTTTAAGTTGGGAAAGTTTTCTTCTATAATTTTGTTGAATATATTTTCTGTGCCTTTGAGTTGGTATTATTCTTCACCTTCTTCTATCCCTATAATTCGTAGGTTTGGTCTTTTCATGGTTTCCCAGATTTCTTGGACATTTTGGTTCATGACTTTGTTGGCTATAGTGTTTCCTTTGACTGATGAAACTATTTCTTTTACTGTATCTTCAATGCCAGAAATCCTCTTCCACCTCTTGCATTCTGTTGGTTATACTTGCATCCGAAATTCCTGATCTTTTACTCAGGTTTTCTATTTCCAGCATTCCCTCTGTTTGTGTCTTCTTTATTTTTTCAATTTCCCTCTTCAGTTCTTGGACTGTTTCCTTTGTTTGTTTCATTGCTTTTTCATGATTTTCTTTCAGTGCTTTATTGTTTTCTTCCAGGACTTTATTGTTTTCTTGGAGGGCTTTATTGTTTTCTTCTAATTTGTTTGCCCTTTCCTCTAGTTGTTTACTGCGTTCTTCAAATTTTCTTGTTTTTTCCTCTATACAAGCCTCTACCTTCTTCATGAAGTTACTCATAAGGCTAATTTCTTCTGCTTCTTCCAATTTTTCGTGTTCAGGTTTAGATGTTGGAGGCGGGCTAGGTTCTGGTGATGCTGTATTGCTCTTCATTTTGTTGTATGTACTTCTGCCTTGACGTCTGCCCATCTCCTTGTGGTTCCTTCTTGGTCTTATCAGTGTACTTGTTTCAGAAAGAGCTGACAGATTCAGGAAGACTCTCTCTCTTGTCCAAAAGGGAGTTCTCTTGTCCAACTCTCTGGTCCAGAAGGGAAGTCGGGGGCAGGCTCTGGTCCAGAATGGCAATCAGGGGCAGGTTGGGAGCTGGGGGCCGGTCTCTAAGTCTCAGGAAGTGGTTGGGGTCTCAGGCAGATGGGCATGGGGGCAGGGCGCGGAGATTGCAGGGGCTGCCCAGGGGCTTGGAAAAGGGGATCCCTCCCGGTGGGGATAGAAGGGGAGCTGCCCGGTGGCCATAACCTGGTGCCAAGTTGGGCAGGTCTTCCCGGAGTGGCTGGTGTCCAGGGATGGGGTCCGAGTTGGACCCGGGTACTCACCTCTGGACCAGAAGGGAAGTCGGGTGAATTATTTATACATTTTGAAAATCAGCCTTCTGTTGAATATGCAGAAATTTAGTAAAGAAATTCTGTTAGTGAAGAGATTTTACCACTCTGCAAGCTGCTATTTTGTCTTATTGGCAGCATCCTTTGCCTTGCAAAAGCTGTTCAGTTTCATGACATCCCATTTATTAATTATTGTTCTTAGTGTCTGTGCTACTAGTGTGATATTCAAGTTGTTTTCTGTACCAGTGCATTCAAGGTTATTTCTCATTTTCTCTTCTAATCAGGTTTGGTGTAACTGAATTTATGTTGAGGTCTTTGAAGCATTTGGACTTGAATTTTCTGCAGAGTCATAGATATGTATACATTTGCTTGCTTCTACATGCTGACTTCCAGTTATGCCATCACCACTTCTTGAAGACACTCTTTTTTCCATGATATATTTCTGGCTTCTCTGTCAAAAATCAGATGTCTATGGGTGTTTGGTGGTATATTTACACAATGAAGTATTACTCAGGTGTTAAAAACAATGACATCATGAAATATGAAGGCAAATGGATAGGACTAGGAAAAAACATCCTGTTCGAGTTAACTCATAACTAGAAAGACAAGCAGGGTACTTGTTCATAAGTGGATATTAGCTGTAAAGTAAATGATAACCATGCTACAACCCACAGCCCCAGAGACACTAGGCCATGAGGAGGTCCCAACAAGGAGTAATAGGGATACATGGATTTCGATGGGAAGAAGAAATTGAAGAGATCTCCTGGGTAAGCTGGGGGCTGGCTTGGTTGGGAACATGAACAATCCAGTTAGGGATGAGGTAGAAGGGGAGAGTAATGGAAAAGATGTCTTGATTGGGGCACATTTTGGGGTCAGGTAGAAACATGGTACAAGGAAAACTAACAGGAATCTACAAGATGACCCCAGCTAAGATTCCTAGCAATTGTATATAGGTAACCAGAACTGGCCATCTCCTGTAATCAGATTGGTGACTATACTAATTGTCATCAGAGGTCCTTCATCCAGTAGCTATAGAAGCAGATGAAGAGAATCATAGCCAAGTACTGGTGTGAGCTCCAGAAATCCTGTTAAAAAGAGGGTGGAAGAACTGTAAGAGCCAGTGATGTCAAGGTCATCACAAAGGAATGCACAGAGAAAACTAACCTATGAAGATAAGAGCTCAAAGACACTGGACCAACAGGAAATGAGCCCTCACATAAAGACCCTAGGCCCTCTATATATGTGTGATTGTAGCTTGATCTACTTGTCTATTTTTAGAACTTCTAGCAGTTGGAGCAAGGACTGTCCTTAGTGCTTTGGCAGGCTTTTGGGAACCTACTCTTTGTACAATACTGTATTCTTCATACATTAAGGCTTCATACCTTACAAAGCCTTAATATGAGGATAAGAACTTAGTCCTACCTGAACTTGATATGCTATTATTTATTGACACCCATGGGAGGCCCGCACCTTTATACCAGAAAAAGAAGGAATTGAGGCATCAGAGGGGAGTTATGGAGAGAGAAATGGAGGAAAGGAGGGAGGGAAAACTGCAGTTGAGATGTAAAATAAATGAATTAATTTAGATAATATAAATAAATAAATAGACAGATAGACAGACAGATAGATAGATAGATAGATAGATAAATAAATAAAAACAGAGGCAAAATGTCTGGTTCATAGTATAATTTCCAGGCCTTTCCAGCTGTGTGACCTTGGGCAAAATGATGTAAACTTTTTGTGCTTCCTTCTTAATGTCCAAACTAAGGATAATGGTAGTATCCATACCAATGTGTCTTTATGAAGAATAAATTACATATACCATGATTTCACATACAAGAGATAGTGGCAATAGTTTTGCACATGTGTTTGTTATTATTTTGCAATCAATTTAACATCACTCTCTAGTTTTGCACATGTGTTTGTTGTTATTTTGCAATCAATTTAACATCACTCCCCACCATCAGATGTCAGCACTTATATCACCACTACTATCATGACATCAAAATACCTAAACCCTCACAAGCATAACCTAGGCATGGCCACCATGATACACTGATCCCTATCCCAACCACAATTTTCACTAATTCTTACATTATTTCTACCATCCTGACATCACTATCACAACAGTAACAATTATCGTATTTGGAAGTATTACCCCTACCCTACCAGTATCATATCCATCAACACTTTTATTCTTAACCAATCATTACACCCATCATCTTCAACAACTATACCATTACAAATATCACAATCACTACTTCTACCAATATGATCAGAAGATCTAGCAATACTACTATCACAACCATCAAAACTACCAAACCCTTCTCTACCATGACTCTCATCTCTATCCCAAATATCTCCACCACTGCAGTCTGCTGCAAGCTGCAGAAATATGATGTAGGAACTCAGCTGGCTCTGACAAGGCTTACCCATTAGAGCCAAGATCTCTGGTGGAGGTTGAAACCAAAACATAAAATGTTTTAGTGCTACTGCCTTTTGAATGTATTAGCTGTATCCTGCAGTGAATTTCTAGTGTGCTGTTGTAGTCTTCCATTTGATTATTTTCTCAAGAACAACTAAGAATGTAATTGATCATTTATTGGACACAACTTCCCCTATTCATTTAGGGTATTTGTATAATATTCCCCCACTATGTGTGAGAACAGTCACACATCAAAACCTGTTTCTCACAACCAAGTCTTTGTTCCTTTCTCCAACATAAACTTAGAGGTCTGTCTTCCTGAAATTATCTTTTTTGGGGCAGGCATTTGGTGAGTGTTAAGTTTCCAGGCAACAGTATCTCATTTGAGACATTCTCAGACAACCAAGGACATAGAATCACATGTCTGAATTTGTTAGTTCACAGCCTTTAGATAGATATGGAACAAGTGTGCCTTGGGCTCACCCTGCCAGCAGATCGTAAAGTGCTGCCACAAGATCACACAAATAAATTCTTAACTCCTTTTACTTTCATCTTGGTTTGTTAATTAGCTTATTATCTAACCACAGTTAGGAATGCAGTATTATACACAGATTCCCCATCTCCCTTCTTAGGTTTCCCTAATTGATTTCAGGTCTCTCTCCCTCTCATTAGACCCTATTCCCATTAAGAGTTCACTGAGGCTTTTCCAAGTCACCTTCTTCTTGAGTCATAAAGAAAGCATGACAGTCACTGCCTGGTGTAAACTCTTATTTGCTTTTGTGACCATGAAAGAATTCAAGATTTGTTACTTTGCTTTGGCCAGAGAATTGCTGATTGTATGTGTATAAAAGTTGGAAACTTCTGAGACTCGGGGTAGAAATAAGGTAGAACAAAGAAAGGACAACAAAGAAAAGGTATAGGTAGTCAAGAAAGACAAGAGCTAAGAATGAGAACTGAAAAGAGGATGTAGATTTAGGAGAAACTTATTTATAACAAAAAAGTGAATTGACTGAAAGAGCAAAGTGTGTGTAGATTCACTTGATATCCCTAAGATTAGATTTGTAGCTGGTTTAGATTCTTCCATAGATCACAGAGAAGGTTATTGGGGCAGGACCCTAATAGCTTTCAATAGCAGTCACTAGCCTTATCAGAATGTATATGCAAAAATATATCAGCTCTTCTATGATATATAGAGAAGTTATAAATTAAGTGGATACAGAGATGAATTTATTATTCTTTATGTACAATAAATACGCCTGCCTCTAAGAAAGCCAACAATTACAGTTTTCATATGACAATGGATATATGCTTTGGAACACTAAATGTGCTGAATAAAATGGGATTTGAACAATGAAAAAGAAAGGAAAAAAAAACACCCAGAGTAAGGTAACCTAGAGCTAGAAAGAAAGAAGAAAAAAAAAAACTTTTTTTGTGGCTACTATCTGTAAAGTAGAGAATAACATGCTGCACTAACCATCCCAGAAAGGCTAGGTAAGAATGATATCCCAAGGAGGAATGCATGGATCTCCATGGGAAGGGGAAACAGAAGATATCTCCTGGGTAAACTGGAGGTGTTTGGGGATGGGAACCTCAGGAATTTTTTGGTGGGGAGGGGTTGGAGGAGGAGGATACTGAAAAAGAATGCTGGAAGAGGGGCATTCCAGGCTCAGGTAGAAAGCTGGTACAAGGAAATCTCCCAGGATTATACAAGAATGACAGTATGAAAGACTTCTAGTAATAGCGGATACCTAGTCTGAACTAGCCATCTCATTTGACCAGGCAAGACTTCCATTAAAAGGATAGGGATACCAACCTAGTCCCACAACCTTTGACCTACATTCTGTCTTGCCTATGTGATATGCCTGTGGTAAGGGTGGCACAGAGATTGTGGTAGTGGCCAACCAATTACTGATACAGTCTAATACCCATGTTACAAGAGTGAGCTCACTCCTTACACTTTCTGGAGCACCAGAACCCAGAGACTGGATGGCCCAGAGATATAGGATAGAACAAGAGAAAAAAAAAACTTAACCTAATGATGCCTAAAAATATTCTGCTATACTTATAGATTGGTGCTTACACTAATTGTCATCAGAGAGGCTTTATCCAGTTACTAATGGAAACAGATGAAGAGACCCAAAGGAAAATGTTAGGCAGAGCTCAGGACTCCTGCTGAAGAAAGGAAGGAATGAATATATGAGTCAGCATTGTCAAGGACATCACAAGAAGACTCACAGAAACAATTAACCTGGGTTCATAGGAGCCCATAGAATCTGAACCAACAACCAGGGAGTCAGCATGGGATTGACCTAGGACTTCTACATATATATGAGAGAGGAGTGTAGCTTGGTCTACTTGTGGGACTCCCAACGTGGGTATAGGGGCTGCCTCTAGCACTTTGGCTGGCTTTTGGGAATCTATTCCTCATACTGGGTTGCCTTGTTCAGCCTTAGCACAACGGCATGAATTTAGTCCAACAGCAACATATGTCATGCTTTGTTGATACCCATGGAAGCCCTGCCCTTTTCTGAAGAGAGACAGAGGAGGAATCGATGGAGGCAGTGCAGATGGGAGGTGGAGTGTGGTAATGGAAGGAGAAGATAGAAAGGAACCAGCAGTCCAGATGTTATATATATACAAATATATGTATGTATGTATATATATATATATATATATATATATATATATATATATATATATATATAGAGAGAGAGAGAGAGAGAGAGAGAGAGATTAAGAGAATGGATGTGAAAACAGGATTTATTCTTCAGTTGCATAAAAGAAACACACCTCAACATCAAGGATATGTATTACCTCAGGGTAAAATGTTGGAAAAAGAAATTCTCAATGAATTAACCTGAGAAGCAATCTATACCTACCATATATACTTAAATCTCACCAGCATATGGCTCAGCAATTTTCAATGATGTGATCTGTCTACTTAATATAATTGGAATATTTTAAAAGCAAGAAGTGGATTATGTAGGCATAAATTCCATAGATCTTCACAAGTTTCTATGATACCAATCATTTTAATGTATCTACATGAAAATGTAAATTCATTAAAAAATTGGAATATTGTAGCTAATTCTCTACTGAATTTATTTAACTCCTCAGATCTCACATTCTCAAACAACACAATAAGACTTGTGTTACCATAGGAATGGGTCTAGAAAACAAGCATTAAGTACATGAACACGAATAGTGTGATTTAATATTATCATGTTTGAAGCTTAATTTCTAACAATCTCTTTATGCTATTTTCAGGATGACACTTAAACACCCCCTTGATTTTGTCTCTTTATTTTGCTTTTAAAGGAACAACAAAAAACCTCATATATTATCCAACATTTTTCTGCTAGTTAAAGTTGATTGTGACCTATTGGATGGTTGGAAAATAAAAGTTTATTCTCAAAAAAGGAGAATTTATTCCTAACTACTGAAGTATGAAACAGAGAAGATATTCATTTGTACTTACAAGAGCAATATGATATGATATTCATAACATATTCCTGGACCACTCCTGTACATTTCCAAAATAAACAGGTTAGATTAGGTGAGTTGGTTTTAATAATGTATTTTCCTTTTTCAACTTGATTTATCATCATTTAATTGTAAGAATCATATAAATAATTCAACTAAAAATAAATTGAAATGGTTATTCATGCTGCATTTGAAATGTCTGTGAGTGGTACAGGTTATGTCCTATACAATACTGTGCATGCTGTGGCCCATGCACTCTATGAGATGCTGCTACAAGAAGTAAATACATTGCCAAAGATATCTGGGAAAAGACTGGAATTTGACTCTTTGCAGGTAATATGTATTTCAATGAATTTCATGTAATATTACAGATACCATTTTTATAATTCATCCCTTGGGTTCTACTCAACTATTTTAGGAGCCTTTCTATCAACTATATCAATTTTTCTATGGTTTGACTATCATGTGAACCTCATTTTTTGGATAAAATCAAATCCAGCCAACAATAACATGAAGTCAGTGTCCCATAATCCAATGTAATAATTTTATATTTCTAACACATATGCATTTTATGTTTTTAATATTTGAAACAAAAATTTAGTGGTTTCCCATGAAAATTTTAACACTGACAGGAACCTGATTGGCTTTATAAGAAATTAAGATATTGGAGATCAATGACATTAATGGGTCCCAAATAACAAGTAACTTTGCTATATTTTTTAATCAGTTGAGACAAAAAATCTCCAACTGAATGAGAGGTGCCATAAAACAGGAAATAGGCTTGGATTGTCTCACTACTCTCCAGGAATATAACTCAGGTTTGCAAATTTGAGAGAATTCACTGCAGTGAGAAGCTGGTTCCTTCAAAATACAATGACATTTTTACCATTACATCGATTTTTTCTACTATCTGAGTCTTTGTAATTTGTAATTAAATCATGATTAGAAAGAGATTAATGAAAATTAGAGCAATCCAAACCATATTTTCTGTTAAAATGAGTAGGCATAATTGATATTAACATAAGAAACATTTCAGGTGGTTACTTTCTTGAAGAACATCTAATTTGTAAACAGTTGGAGACAAAGTGAACATGAACAAGAAAGAAAAACTGGATATGGAGTATGACATTCACTACACTATGATTTTTTGCCAATCTCAGACTTAATGAGAAAATAGTAAAGTTTTCTCCATAATTGCCTCATGGTATTCAATTTTATATGTCTGAAGTGATGACATAGACATTAAGCAGGTGTGTTGGACTTATTTTTTAAACTCTATATGCAACATAATTCTCCCAAATCTCAAGATTGACTTGTGCCTCCTCATGGGATAGAACATTTCCAAATACTCTGTATGCAACATAATTCTCCTGAATTTCAAGACTGACTTGAACATTCTCATGGGATAGAGGATACAGTCACTAATTCATGTCCAACACTTCAAGATTATCCTTTCTTTCAGGTCATATTTTGTTTCAGTTTATGTGTGTGTGTGTGTGTGTGTGTGTGTGTGTGTGTGTGTGTGTGTGTGTATCCATATATGACAAATGGATAGATGTTTGCTATATATGCGTATGTGTAGCTAGAGTTTTTCTCTCTGGGTCCTGTCAAGCCCTGGCTGTCCTGTAACCCACTTATAAAATAAACATACAGACACTTATATTATTTAAACTGCTCGGCCATTAGCTCAGGCCTACCATTGTCTAGCTCTTACTCTTATACTCAGCCTATTTCTGTTAATCTATATGTTGCCGTGTGTTCTGTGGCTTTACCTGCTGTCTTTACATGTTACTCCCTGGATGGCAGGCTGGTGTCACCTCCTCTCTGCCTTCCTCTTCTCTCAATTCTCCTCTCTGCTAGTCCCACCTATACTTCATGCCTGGTTACTGGCCAATCAGTGTTTTATTTATCAATCAATCATCCATAGCACTTCCCCTTTTTTTGAGATGTTCTGTATGTTAAAAGTATTGCTCTAATTGGTTAATAAATAAAGCACTGATTGGCCAGTAGTCAGGCAGGAAGTATAGGTGGGACAAGTAGAGAAGAGAATTCTGGGAAATGGAAGGCTGAGTCGAAGAGAGACACTGCTAGCCACTGCCATGAGATGTTAAGATACTGGTAAGGCATGAGCCATGTGACAACTTATAGATTAATAAAAATGGGTTAATTTAAGATAGAAGAGCTAGATAACAAGAAGCCTGCCACAGCCATACAGTTTGTAAGCAATATAAGTCTCTGTGTGTTTACTTGGTTGGGTCTGAGCACCTGTGGGACTGGCAGGTGAGAGAGATTTGTCCTGACTGCGGGAAGGCAGGAAAACTCTAGCTACACATATGTACATGTTTCATATTATATAAGTAATAAAACATCTACATTATCTAACCACAAAATAAAGTTAAATGTTATTTTTTAATTTAATACTGTGTATACAAGGATGTTTTTCAATGGTGCCATGTTCTATATTACTATAACTATTGCCAAGTAGGTAAAACCTTTTATTTCTACACCATTTGTTATTTTCTTCAGATTCTACCCTCAATATGCAATATGCCTTGCAGTCCAGGATTCAGAAAATCACATCAGCAGGGAAAGGCTATGTGCTGTTTTGATTGTACCTCCTGCCCAGTAAATAAAATTTCCAACTTGACATGTTTGTATATAACTTATCAAAAGAATCATTAGATGAATTACTGTCTGCCATGTTTACATAATTCTATGGTATCTTATGGGATTTGAAAAGATATATTTCTTCATGAAATTCAATGAGTCAACAATTCTCTCCCTTATATTGCACACCTTAGTGTCTTGAACTCTACTTTTACTTATTATTCTAGAAGAATTCCACTTAACAGTTAATTTTGGGAACTCTTTTACAGTACTAAATATCACTGTAGCATTATATTTAACCTGAAATTCAGCATTACATAGTTCAGTACATCTACTTTTTTTTTTCTCCTAAACCATGGGGTGTGTATCCTTATTTACATTTTCCTATGAGTTTTTGTGATAAGATGTAAAGGCTTGTGGATGTTGAATTTTGTTTTTGAAGGATACATTCAGTAGTGTGTCCTATGTAATACAATGCCATCACTGGGTAGATTTTATTTTCAGGTATACTCTACTCCATATATGATTTTGGAAGTGAGCATATGGCAATCTAAATTAAAACTTCATTTTAATGTTAGGCTACCTAGTAAAGAGGACCCTAAGAAAAATACAGGGATTATCCAATGACAGAGAAATGGATGAGATCTACATGAACAAACTGTGGATGGGGCTGGGGTAAAGGAGGACAAGGGGTGGGGAAATGTGAGCTTAGGGGAGCGGGGGGGGGGGTCCCAGCTGGATCAGGAACACTGTGGGAGAACAAGGAAAGAGATACCGTGATAAATGAAGACCCCGTGGGAATAGGAAGAAGCAGAGTGCTAGAGAGGTCCCCAGAAATCCACAAAGATAACTCCACAATAGACTATTGTCAATGGTCAAGAGAGTGCCTGAGCTGACCTACTTTGGTGATCAGATGGCCGAACACCCTAACTGTCATGTTACAACTCTCATCCAGTGACCAATGGAAGCAGATGCAGAGATCCACAGCCAAACCCCAGGTGGAGCTCCAGGAGTCCAACTGGAGAAAGAGAATAGGGATTATATGAGCAAGAGATATTGAGACCTTACTTCGAAGGTAACTGAACTGGCAGTGAACTGCTGGCTTCTGATATGCAATGGAACAATAGCTGAAACAGTTATTCTTGAAAGAGTAACTAAGCTGATGGAGTCTAACCTCACCATGATACACTGGCATTTAATAAACAAGATGAAGCCAGAAGAGGGCAACAGACCTCATTACAGATAATTGTGAGCCATCCTGTGGCTTCTGGGAAATGAACTCAAGACCTCTAGAAAAACAGTCAGTGATCTTAACCTCTGAGCTAGTGGGGACCCCGGCTGGGTCAAGAACAGAGAGGGAGAGCAAGGAAAAAGAGACCATGGGAATTGGAAGAAGTAAAGTGCTAGAGAGGTCCCCAGAAATCCATAAAGGTACCTCCACAATAGACTGCTGGCAATGGTTGAGAGAAAGCCCAAACTGACCTACTCTGGTGATAGGATGGCCAAACACCCTAACTGTCGTGCTAGAAATCTTAACCAATGACTGATAGAAGCAGATGCAGAGATCCACAGTCAGGCCCCAGGTGGAGTTACCGGAGTCCAATTGGCAAGAAAGAGGAGGGATTGGATGAGCGAGAATTGTTGAGACCAAGGTTGGAAAGAGTACAGGGACAAATAGCCAAACTAGCGGAAACACATGAACTGTGAACCAATAGCTGAGGATCCCCCATGGAACTGGACCAGGCACTCTGGATACGTGAGACAGTTGATGAGCTTGAACTGTTTAGGAGGCCCCCAGGCAGTGGGACTGGGACCTGCCCTTGGTGCATTAGCTGGCTTTTTGGAACCTAGGGCCTATGCTGAGAAACTTTGCTCAGCCTTGGTGCAGGGAGGACCTGCCTCAACTGAATCTACCAAGCTGGGCTGACTCTCCAGGGGACACCTTGTCTTGGAGGAGGTGGGAATGGGGGCTGAATTGGGGGAAAACTGGGGGGTGAGAGGTAGGAGGATAGGGGAATCCGTGCCTGATATGTAAAATTAAATTAATTATAAAATAAAAAATATTTATATAAAAAAAGAAATGTCCACAAAAATTTTTCATAAGTAGTTGGGGAAAGCTCCTTTGTGACAAGAGTTACATTGGTCCTTTTATATTATTGTTAGTGTATCACATAACTGAATGAAATAGTTGTTTTTGGAGTAATGATGCATATCTTAATAATAAACTTATATTTTTTATTTAATCTTCATACTAATATGCAAGTTGTTTTGTATAATTTAATATCATCCATGTGATGACATACATTAAGTTCCAATACATTATTCCATTGAAATAATGATCTTATTTTGTAGAGAACCAAGTGAATAATAGGAAAAGCAGTTGCATGGACAACTATGTAGCCAAAAATATTAATGAAAATTATGTTTTAAATATATTCATTTTGAGTAATTGAACACAATGATAATATATCACAATTATGAAATTTTGGTAATACTTAAGTGTAGACATAAAATCTTGAAAATAAAAAACACATAAAATAACTATAAAAATGTTAGAAAATAAAAGATTTTGCATATTAATGTTCAACAGTTCAGACAATATTGCATAAAGAAATGTGAGAGACATAATTTTTTGGAAAGGAACGAGCATTGGTGAATAGAAAGATTAAGTAAGTATTAAAATGATGGTATTCAATTTACGTTTGTTCTTTGTGTCCCTGCAATAGAACACAGTGGAAGATATCATGACATAAATTATACAATACGAGTAAAAGAAAGATTTTTCAGCTATCATTTATTATGTGCCATATATACATCCTTAAAAGATGGGAAAACATGACTTTTGTCCTCTTTTCTTAATAATTTTGTCTCTTGAAAGCACAGTGAAATAATATAGAAATTAGTAAGACTCCAAAATACTGTGCCTTCTTAAAGTTCACAAACTGAAATATAAATGTGTGGGAGATACTTTTAACATATAAAGACTTAGGTAGTAAATGATTCATGCAGCTTCTGCTTTCCTTGACATTCTTCATGCAGTCTTTTAAGCAATATATTTGGGTGGTGGTGTTTGTATACACAAGAAGTTACATTAGGACATTGAAATGCGGGACCACCCCTGTAGCTGATAGTCAGAGCAAACTGCTCAAGGAAGCAGCTGATGTTATGATCTTGTATTTCATAGACTAAGGAATGGTAAGAATAAAAATATGCTTCGGCATTTTATTGTGGAGAAATGAATGTCCTATCACAAGCTCTTAAATTTTGGTTAGCCACTAAATATCTTGAGAATTCAAGATAAATATAAATAACAGATTTTCATAATTATTTATAAGAAAAATATATCTGCAATTGCTAATAATTCTTAAACAATAACCAAATTTTAAGTCCCAGCTACCTTAAAAGATAATACATATTCATATAACATGTCCTGTGCATTACCAAGAAATATTACATCTGTGAAACTTTGCTTCCTGTGCCAGACATGAATAAGTGTGTGAAGTTTTCAAATCATTAGTCTGCCAACACTGGAGGAAGTCACTGCTTCAAAAGACTTGTGACATTTCCGGGTTATGATGGCCTTTTGGGAAGGTTTCTAGCCTGCTTGGCTCTGTGCTTTTCTATTCTCACAGCTGTAGTACCCAGTGTCCTTTTGAAGCTCAAGGACACTCCCACTGTCAAAGCCAATAATCTTCTCATTCCTGGGGATTTCCTTTCTTTTCTGCAGATTGACTGGTCCCACATGCTTTGTGAGAAATAAAGACATGAAAACCTAGGGTGGAGATAAAGAAATTTATTTTTTCCCATTTATACATATCATTATTATGTGAAGAATGAACTTCTCACTTTGAATCTAAATGAAAAGTTAGTACCTTTTATTTGTTTCTTTTGTATTGATTATCAATGTAAAATATACATAATAGAAACCACATGATCATCTCATTAGATGATGAAAAATACTCTACAAAATTCAACACTCCTTCATGATAAAGGTCTTGGAGACATCAGGGACACAAGGAACATACTTGTGTTAAAGATAATAAAAGATAATATACAGCAAGCCAACAGCCATCATGAAACTAAATGGAGAGAAACTCAAGGTCATTCCACTAAAATCAGGAATGAGACAAGGCTGTCTATTCTCTCTATATCTATTCAATATTGTACTCAAAGTTTTTGCTAGAACAATAGGATAACAAAAGGAGATCAAGGGGATACAAATTGGATAAGTAGAAGCCAAATTTTCCTATTTGCAAAAGATATGATAGTATACATAAGTGAACTCAAAATGTCTCCTACAGCTGATAAACACTTTCAGTAATGTGGCAGGATACAAGATTAACTCAAAAAAAAAAAATAAGTAGCCTTCCTATACAAAATGATAAACAGGCTGAGAAAGAAATCAGAGAAATATCACCATTTACAATAGCCTCAAATAACATAAAATATTTTGGGATAACTCTAACCAAACAAGTGAAAAACCTTTATGATAAGATCTTTAAGTCTGTGAAGAAAGAAACTGAAGAAGATATAAAAAATGGAAAGATCTCTCATTCTCTTGGATAAGAGTGAACAACATACAAAAAATGGCAATTCTACCTACCAAAAGCTATCTACAGATCCAATGCAATCCCCATCAAAATTCCAACATAATTCTGCACAGAAATTGAAAGAACAATACTCAACTTCATATGGAAAAATAAAAAACCTAAGATAACTAAAACAATTATCTACAATAAAGCAGTTTCTGGAGGCATCACCATCCCTAACTTCAAGCTCTACTACAGAGCTGTGGTACTAAAGCTGTACTATGTAGAAGTAACCATCTTATTAAATAAGAAACACACAGCCAATGTAAAGATAAAAGCCCAAGAGGTCAGAGCTAAGAGCCTTACACTTCCTGCTTCAGCGATCCTCTTCAGCCAAGAGAGACCTACTTCCTGTTTGTTTGTCTTTATATAGACTTTCGGTTCTTCCTTCTTATTGGTTGTAAAACCAACCACATGACCGTCTTGTCACTGCCTGTCTGTACAGACCTCCAGGTCTTCTATGGTTGGGATTGAGATTAAAGGTGTGTGTCTCCAATACTTGCTGTGTCCTTGACTACACAGAGATCTACCTAGCTCTGCCTACCAAGTGCTGGGAATAAAGGCTTGCACCATGAACACCCAGCTCCGCTATGGCTTACTATTAGCTTTGACCCTCAGGCAACTTTATTAACATACAAATAAAATCACATTTCAGTACAAATAAAATATCACCATAGTACTATAGAGCTGTGATAATAAAAATAGCTTGGTATTGCTATAAAAACTGACATGTGGACCAATAGAATTGAATTGAATACACTGACATTAGTCCACACACCTATAAACACCTAATTTTTGACAAAGAAGCCAAAAGTGTGTAAAGGGGGAAAAAGTATCTTCAACAAATGGTGTTGGCATAACTAGATATCAACACGTAGAAGAATGTAAATAGATCCATACCTCTCACTATGCACAATACTCAAGTCCAAATGGATCAAAATCCTCAACATAAATCCAGTTACATTGAACCTGATAGAAGAAAAAATGAATAGTAGCTGTGAATGCATTTGTAGATGTAATTCTGAATGGCCTTATTAAACAAGAAACACAGAGCCAAATGCAGAATTAAAAGCCCAGAGATTGAGCAGCAGCCAAGAGCTAAGACTGCCTTTTTACCCCTCGCTATTGCTATAGTCCTTCCTTTGAGAGAGAGAGACCTGCTTCCTGTGTGATTGTATTTTTATTGACTTTCTGTTCTGCCTTCTCCTTGGTTCATCACTGCCTGTCTATACAGACCTCCAGGACTCTATGGTTGGTACTGGGATTAAAGGTGTGTCCTTGAACACACAGAGACTCTGCCTGCCATGTGATGGGAATAAGGGTGTGTGTTACCATTGCCAGACTTCTGCTTAATGGCTATGACCTCTGAACTCCAGGCAACTTCATTTATTAACATAGAAATAAAATCACATTTCATCACAAATAAATTATCACCATATTTCCCCTTTCTATTTTAATAAAAAGGAAAAAATTATAACTAATATAAAAACTATATACAGTAAGTACAATAACTATATACAATACATGCAAGCAATAATATCTTAACAATGTCTAGACCATTCGAATTTGACAAATTCAGAGAAAATAATTCCATTATCTATCCTATTTTGGTAAGTCCAAAATGTACCTGATTCACTTTCTATCTTAACTTATATTACTAACAGAACTATCTTATAATGTCTTTGAAATTTATATACTTACACCTCTTTACTGAGTTTCTTTTCTGAAATTCTTAACAAGGAAACCTATAAATATCTAATCTTCAATGATAACTATAACTATCTAATCTTCAACTATAACTATCTAATCTTCAACTCCCTCAGAGACCTAAGAAGGAAATAATATTACCTAAAAAAATAAAAGTGAAAAGAGGAAGTGCACCTAAGCAGCTTCCAAAAAAATGTGAGTTGACAGAAACAACCAGCTGCCTGGACAGTCACCCGAGGTTTCTCCACAGCATTGGGGCATCATCTTCAGCCTATAGGCTTAGCATATCGACAGACCCATTTGTGAAGTATGATGCACACAAGGTCAACAGTTTGACCTCACACTTGGTGAGAGCAGTCCATGTACCAAAAACACCTAAATCCTACTAGAGTTCTGTCATGATTCAGGATTTTAAAGTCTGGAAATTGTTGATTTTTTTTTTAATTCAGCTGTCCTTTCCTCTTGGCTCATGTGTGTGTCTTCATCTTGGCCTCCCATTCTTCTCTGCATCCATCTAATAAATGCCAGCCTACCATTGAGAGGTTAGACCCTGTCAGCTTAGTTACTCTTTCAAGAATAACTGTTTCAGCTGTTGTTGCACTGCGCATCAGAAGCCAGCGGTCCACTGTCAGTTCAGCTGCCTTCAAAGAATGAGGCACTGTATCTTTTCTGGATTGCAAAGGCCACTTCAGGGATGGTGTTGTATTGTCCTGGCTTCAGAGGATGCCTGTTACTAAAGCCACAACCACAGTTGTCTTGGCAAGAATCAGTAGTCATTTGTTTCGTGTCCTGTCTCTCCATTTTGTCCCATTTGTCAGCAGTCATTTCTAGGATAGTTTGTTGTCCAGTGGCTAACTTTTGCCACAATGAAAGTTAACTCCATATACAGTTTCTTCAATGCCCATATCTTCTCTGAAGTAGATTGGTACTGCCATGAGCCGACATGTCTCATAGTCATAAAAAAAAGAAAAAAAAATCTAAGTTATTGAAACATTTTAAATGCCAAATTCTGTAGATCTCTGAAGGGTTTGAAGATGACCTGTCTATCTAAAATATGTCTGCTACATCTTGAAAACATACTTAATATGACTACAAGTTTGATTGTAATGTCTAACTACTAACTTTCATTTCTTTATATCCTAATAGTTGGTAATAATAATATTCAAGGATAAGCAAATTGCATTATATTGTTAAATGAACAGTATAAGTACAATAACTTGAAAAAAATTATTAATATATATATATGGCATTTTCTAACAATATAAATCTCAATGTATATAATTTGCATACATTATACAAAAAACCAATCCAATGTAAAGTATTTAAAACAAGTAATTGTTTTTTAAAAGTAGATTCAATAATGTAACTTTTTATCTATATTGTATTTATATCTTCTCTATATTTTTCTAGGTAGATTCAATAAACTACCCTCTACTCTATCATGCATTACCACAGGTGACCACTTCCTAAATATAATACCAGTAGCACAGACTCTAAGAGCAACAATTAATTAATGTGACCTCCTGTAACTGAGAAACTTCTGCAAGGTAAAGGGCAACGTAAATAAGACAAAATGACAGCCTGCAGAATAGGAAAAGATCTTCACCAACCCCACATCTAACAGACGGCTAATCTCCAAAATATGTAAAGAACTCAATAAACTAGACCTCAAAATATCAAATATTCCAATTTAAAAGGGGGTACAGATATAAACACAGCATTCTCAACAGAAGAATCTCAAATGTCCAAAGACATTTAAAGAATTTCTCAACATCCTTAACCATCAGGGTAATGCAAATCTGAGGTATACTGTGATACCATCTTACGTCTTTCAGAATGGCTAAGATACAAAACACTGATAACAGTTTATTTGGAAAGAATGTGGCGTAAGGAGAGCAGCCCTCTACTGCTGGTGGGAGTGCAAACTTGCACAGCCACTCTAGAAATCAGTATAGTGGTTTATCAGAAAATTGGGAATAAACCAACTCAAGATCCAGCCATACCACTATTGGGCATATATCCAAATGATGTTTAATCATACCACAAGGACACCATCTCAACTTTGTTCATAGCAGCATTATTCATAATAACCAGAACCTAGAAGCCACCTATATGCCCCTCAACTAAAGAATGGATAAAGAAAATCTGGTCCATTTACCCAATAAAGTATTCCTTAGTAGTAAAAACTATGACATTATGAAATTTGTAGGCAAATGGATGGAACTAGAAAAAATCATCATGGATGTGATAACTCAGACCCAGAAAGGTAAACACAGTATGTACTCACTCATAAGTGAATATTAGATGCAAAGCAAAGGATAACTAGGATACAATCCACAACCCCAAAGAACGTAGGTAAAAAGGAGGATTCTAAAAGGGACACACATGAAGGATCCCAGGAAGGGGAAATTCTTAAAATCTCCTGAGTAACTTGTGAGGGGGGAAAGAAGGGAAGAGACGGGGGAGGCAAACATGAGGAATGGAGATGGCCAAGTTTGGGATGGATGGAGAGGAAGAGTAATGAAAGAGATATCTTGATAGAGGGAGACATTTGGGGGAAGGGAAAAATCTGATTCTAGGGAAATTCACAGGAATCCATAAGGATGACCCCAGATAAGACCCCTAGAACAGTGGAAAGGGTGCCTGAAACAGCCTTTCCTCTGTAATTAGATTAGTGACTACCCTAAATGTCATTATTGAACCTACATCCAGTAACTGATGGAAGCAGATGCAGTTATACAACACCAAGCACTAAGCTGAGATCCTGAAGATCAGTTGAAGAGAGGAAGAAGGGATTATATGAGCAAGGAGAGTCAAAATCATGATGGAGAAAATTGCAGAGAGAACTGACCCAAGATAGTGGGAGATCACAGACTCTGGACTGACATCTGGGGAATGTGCATGGGACCAAACTAGGACCTCTGAAAGTTGGTGACAATTCTTTGGCTTGACGTCTTTGTGAGGCCCCTGGCAGAACTTATCCTAGGTGCATGAACTGGCTTGTAGGAGCCCATTCCCTATGGTGGGATATCTTGCCTAGCCTTGATACAGAGGGGAGGGGTTAGCCCTGCCTCAACTCGATATGACAGACTTTGGTGACTACCCAAGGTATGTCTTATTCCCTTTGAGGAGTGGATAGGAGATGGGATGGAGGTATGTGAAAGGGTCCATGAGAAGGGGAGGGAGGGGGAGCTGGGATTGGTATGTAAAATGAAAAAAAAATTAAGTAAGAAATGAATACATAATAGAGCTGGCTATACATAGAAAGATCATACTTCTCCATATCTTCTGTTTCTTTTGCCCTACCTTACTACCTATAACATAACCAAAACATATTTTGTTTTACTGTTAATTTTTCCTTCTTTCTGATGATTTAGGTAGAATCTTATTTACATTTTTAAAGTCATGTTTTTCAGGCTGGAAGCTGAATGGTTCACACTGTCTACCTTTCTCATTAGGGGAATTCCTTGATAGTAGCATTTCCCACTGCATGCTGTCAAGTGATATTCTTTTTTTTTTTTTTTTTTTTTTTTTTGGTTTTTCGAGACAGGGTTTCTCTGTGTAGCTTTGCGCCTTTCCTGGAACTCACTTGGTAGACCAGGCTGGCCTCGAACTCACAGAGATCCGCCTGCCTCTGCCTCCCGAGTGCTGGGATTAAAGGCGTGCGCCACCACCGCCCGGCTTCAAGTGATATTCTTAAGAAACAATTCAAAGCAATGCTGTGAGTTCATTTCCTAGAGTCTGAGTAAAATTTTCTTTCCCTAGTCTGCTGGTGTTCCTTCCATCATGGTGGAATGTCTAATTCCTGTGAAGAAAGGACTTTGGTATTTTTGCCCTGCTTCATGGGTACATTTCTTAAGAGCATATTGTGTGTTTCTTCGAAGGTTGTTCTTGTCATCCTTTCCATAACTGCTGTTCTGTATGACTCCTGCAGCTAAAATAAAGTAGAGAAAAACAAGGATATTAACTTTGGGGATTTTATGCTCTCCATTAAATTTTATTTCATTTGATCACATGCAAACTGCATTTATTTTTATTGACAATGCCAGTTCTTTTTTAAATACCTAAGTTATAAATATGTAACAACCATTTATAGAATTCCAGCACATATTTTTTACACCTGTTAGAAAAGTGTATGTCACTATGATTAGTGACTTCTTATTATACTTGACATGTGCTAAGATAAAAGTTGTGGCCTGTGGCACCTGCCATTTGATAGAGGACACTTAAACTCACAAATTTGGTCACATTTCTCACTATTGATTTCATATTTTCTCATCCTAATTTTCTGCTGCATAATTTCAATCTCTGGCACTTATTCCACATTTACTTTTCTTTTCCTGTTTTCCTTAACAAAAGTGTGTTCATATGTTGTGTGAATATGTGCAAAGCACACTCTAGATCTGTATGCTTGACCATAATTTATCTTTATTAGTGAGGTGTACCTGGTTTGGTATTTGGTTTGTAGAATTGTGGCCATGTCCATGGAGTATGCTAAGCAAATTGTAACAAATAATACTTAATATCTGGTAAGGAATACTGTTCAAGATGGGGCATTTACCCATTTTTGAGGAATACCATATTGAAGTATTATCATTTGAGACAAAAGTTGAATTTATTTATTAATGGCATATGGATGAATGAAAACTCATAACAGGAAAGGAAATTTGGGACTGTGGAGGAGATGAGCAAAAATTTTAAGGAAGAAATGAAAGTAATAAAAACCTGCAATGAAATTGCTCTGGATATAAAATGTATACACAGGGTTGATACAACATGACATCACCTATTGGTTAAACTAACAAAACAATTTCCTAGTGAAATGGAATGTGAAAGAGATGTCTCAGAATCCAAAATATCAGGCATATACAAGAAATATCAGATGGGAGATTCAGTAGAGTTTGGATGAGAAAAGTCACACTCAAGGTAGGCAAAGTTATGTTACATGCCCTTCAGGGATTAGAATTATGGAATTTGAAAATAAACTGTCTTTTTGGAAGTGGAGGTAAGGGCATTTGTGATTCCTCTTTTTACTAGCACTTAAATCTCACAAACTGACAGTTCACTATTCCTCAGTGGCCTCTCTTGTTAAGATTATTAAATACCTGTTTATGCAATAAATTGATTATAAAAGCATTAGTGCAACAGATATGCAAATGCTGCTATGTTGTACAGATCATTTCCTTAATTTTCCTACAAGTAAGTCCAGTCATTCAAAAATGAGATTATTGTATCTAATTCCCTGTGAAGTATATATTTATTATATAAAATATCATAGAAGCAAGTTTATAAAAGTGCAATATGTCTCTTTTATATGGTGTGCCTGCAGAGCATACAGGATGTGTGGTTGTTTTCTGTTAGTGACTGGATGCTTTTATCATGACTATCAACATAATATAGCAGTTGAAAATGAAAATAAAGCTGTAGAAATAAAATATTTGAGGAAAAATTACCTACACGTTCTTTTGTCCTATTGAATTGAGATATAATTTATTAGTGAAGGGAATAAAATACAACTCCTAAAACCCTGCTATAACAGATGTGATATATTCAAACTAAATATATATTCATCATTTCAAACCAACATGTTTTGAGAAATTTTTTGATGTTATGAATTCTAAGTATTTACTAATAATATTTTATGATATTTTATATTAGTCCCAGAGAACCCTATTTCTTACACACTTAATTTTTAAACATTTTCACCATTTTTGTACATAAAAAATTTCTAACTTTTAGTATTCAGAATTATCTAAGTCATGTTTAGAATAATTGTATTTATTCATTGTGTTCAAGAGTCTAAAACTATATGAATCATTCTTTAACATTTTATCTATTTTATATCTTTCATTTTCAAGACTGTGTCACCCTTTGGTAAATGTCACTTTTATTTTTTAAAACCATTTCTTTATATAACTGTCTATCCTCCTTTTCCTCTCTCTTCTAAGCCTACATACATTTTTACACACACTGTAAACCTTTAGGAGGTTTATTCCATCTGAATATGCCTTATTGTGAATCTAATCCTTTCTGACTAGGTTTTTTTTTTTTTTAAACTAAGCCAGGTCTCCATCTTTTATTTATTTATTTATTTATTTATTTATTTATTTATTTATTTGAAAAAAAGCTTTTATTGCTCAAACACAAAATAGGACTAAGTATAAAAACAGTAAATAACAAGAAATAGACAGTAGTCAACTCATACCTTAGAATCACTTTAAACTTTCATAACTATAACTTGCCAATGAAATGGCACAGATTAATTTAATGGATTAAGAAACAAAGTCCATCTTTCTGTTTTCTATGTGAAGTTCATCTTGACTGCAATATGAGAACCACCTTAAAGTAAGGGATGGAATAATGTATTCCAAGCAAATGGTACCAGGTGGCAAGTGGGTGCTGCTATCCTAATATATGACAAAATAAACTTCAAACTAAAACAAGTCAGAAGAGATAAAGAAGGGTACTTTATTCTAATCAAGGGAACAATTAAACATAAACATAAAGACATTGCAATAGTAAACATGTATGTACCAAATCCTGACACTTCCAATTCCATAAAATAAATACTAGTGGACTTCAAGACATTGATTAACTTCAGCTCAATAACATTAGGTGATCTCAGTACCCCACTTTATACAACATACAGGTATAGTGGGTTCACCAATATACAGGTTATCTGAACAAAAAACAACAGCGAAACACCATAATTAAATCATATAATACATCAAAATCACCAAGCAGATATCTATGGGATTTCCCACCCATATACCAAAGAATACCAGATACTTTCTTTTTTTTTCATTTTTCTTTATTAAGAAATTTTCTACTCACTCCACATATTATCCACAGATCCCCCTCCTCCCTCCTCCCACCTCCCAGCCCTCTTTCCCAAGCCATCCGCATCCCCATATCCCCCAAATCGAAGTCTCCCATGGGGAGTCAGCAGAGCCCAGCACACTGAGCCTAGGCAGGTCCAAGCCCCTTCCCACTGCACCAAGGCTGTGCAAGGTGTGACACCACAGGCACCGAATTCCAAAAGCCTGCCCATAGACCAGATACAGATCCTGATCCCCCTGCCTAGGTGCCCCACAAAGAGTTCAAGCCAAACAACCGTCTTCCGTATCCAGAGGGCCTAGTCCAGTCACATTGGGACTCCACAGTCACCAGTCCCCAGTTCATGGGCTTCCACTAGTGTGGTTGGTCATCTCTGGACATCCTCCCATCATGAACTCAATGTTCCTTGCCTGCAGTATCTCTCCTCCCTCTCATCAATTGGATTCCCGGAGCTCAGCCTGGTGACTGGCTGTGGATCTCTGTATCTGCCTCCATCAGTCACTGGACAAAGGCTCTATGATGACAGGTAGGTTATTTGCTAGGCTGGTCACCAGAGTATACCAGACTAGGCACCCTCTGGACCACTGCCAGTAGACCAAGGTGGGGTCAACCTTGTGGATTCCTGAGAGCCTCCCCATGCTCCATCCAGCAGCAGCTTGTAGCCCAGAATTTTTTTTTTTAGTAGCAAAACTAAATCCATCATGCAGTGTGCTGTGCAGCTTGGAGACGCCTTTGTGTACCATGGTGGGAAGTCACCAAGATGCAGGTTGAGCCCACATGCCACAAACTGCCATACTGTAGCTCAGGCTGAGGTTGGCCTGAAAGACACACTAGGAAGCTGTTTTTAGCTATGTTTTGGAAACTTTTTAAAAGTTCTCTCAAGTTTTAGGTGGATAGTTTAGCCAACATGCTAGGCAGCCAAATTCAGTCAAAAGGTTTCTCCTGTCCCTCAGACCCAACCCACCCACCCACCCCACAGTCCTGTGGACTGCTTATAAAATAATCACTCAGAAACTTATATTAATTATAACTACTGAAACAACTTATTAAAATATGAAAAGCACAAAATTATAGGGCACATATACTGTACAGTCAATTGGATACTAGCTGCATGTTTTGTAGTGACCTTGAATATGTAATGAGGCTATGAAGCAATAAAATGCATATTAAAAGAAGCAAAACATGAAACACTCATATTAAAAACAGGAAAATTATACAGCTTATTGTTAAATATGATTTTCATAATGAATAAGAATGTGTATCAAATGATTTGTATGGACTTTAAAAGTTAAGATATTAAAAAGGAACACATCTTCATAATCATAACAAAGCAACAGGAATTTAGATCTTAGGTGAGGCTGATCAGTTGAGTAAAAAAAAAAATGCAATGTGTCAGTAGCAATCTAAGGGCTCAAGTTAAAAGAAGAGCCCTTACACCTCATAAGAAACAGTCATTGTTAAATTCAATTTTCATATCAACAAAAATTATACAACATCAAATGAAATAGGAGATGACAGAGGTGCATAAAGTGGAAAAGTGTAAGAATAATTATGCTATTTGCATAGCCTATGAATTAAAAAGCTTCTAAGAGTGGGTAACACAGACAGATATATTTGGCTACTCATTCCTTATATTTATAGCTAAGTCATGGCTTTGTTGATGACTGCTTTTGTGTAAAAATACTTCACAATCTAGGCAGCAGAAAAGCCTGATGTTTTACATACATGTTAATCATTAGAATGTCAAAACAAGGAATGTGCTGTGGGATGGTCTGTATGTCAGATTACTCTGATTGGTCAATAAATAAAACACTGATTAGCCAGTGGCTAGGCAGGAAGTATAGGCGGGACTAACAGGAGAAAAGAAAGAACAGGAAGGCAGAAGTAGTCACTGCCAGCCACTGCCATGACAAGCAGCATGTGAAGATGCCGGTAAGCCGTGAGCCATGTGGCAAGGTATAGATATATGGAAATGGATTAATTTAAGCTATAAGGACAGTTAGCAAGAAGCCTGCCATGGCCATACAGTTTGTAACCAATGTAAGTCTCTGTGTTTACTTGGTTTGGTCTGGCAGGTGAAAAAGATTTGCCCTGACTGTGGGCAAGGCAGGAAAACTCTAGTTATAAAGGAATGAGTACATACAATGTGTTCTAAGAAATGCTTCTTGAAAGTTCAAAATCATGGTATCCCACCTGAGTGGGTGCCTCACAAAATCTTTTTTAAATCCTTACATAATTCTACAGACCTCTGACTCTAATACAGCACAGCAAAAGTACTTCTGTCACCAAAGGATGGATCAAAAATAATCATTGACTATGTAAACATTATTGGAATGATTTACTATTAGCATGTTTGGAGCCAAATCACTAAATGACCTATTTGCCGTGTTTTCAGATTAACATCTAAGAGCATCTATTTCATTTTGTCTCTAGAAAGTCAACAGGAAGCCTCATATTATACTCAACATTTCTTTGATAGTTAAAGTTGTGAATAAGTATATAATAAACAGCTTATATTGGTGAAATCATTAAGGCCACTCCATGTAGTTAAAGGGAGATTTATTTAGTGGGTAACTTACAAATGAAGGGATAGGTAGGTGGCAGGTTCTGGAAAAGACGAGCACAGTCTTGCAGTGTTCTCTGAAGAACTCTCCTTGGTCCACCTCTAGCATCCGGGCTCCCAGCAGCAAGAGTGCACAGCATGTCCAATCTCAGGTCTTCAGGGCCCCCCCTTAGCCCCTCCTTCTAGGGGTGATAGTTAAAGAAGCCTCAATGGGGGTTGGAACTTCCAGACCAATGCTGGAATGGCTACCCACTACAAGCTTATCCACAAAAATAGGTGAATTTCTCCCTAACTACTACTGTATAAATCAAAGAAAATATTTAATCATGCTTACAAAACAAATTTGGTGATCATCTGCTATATGTACAGGACCACTCTTGAACATCTCTAAGAGATAAAAGGTAAGGTTAGGTAGTTGATTTTAACAAAAGATTGGTTGCTTTCACTCTGGTTTTCTGATAACCAAGGCAGAACAAAAGGAAGAAAATGGGTCTATGTAGATGTATCCAATTGTCTTTTTAAAATAAAAAACACAGAGCCAATGTAAAAGAGAGAAAGCCGAGAGGTCAGAGCTCAGAGATAAAATCTTACCTCCTGCAGTGCTCCTAACTTCCCCGAGAGAGAGCTATTTCCTGTTTGTCTGTGTTTAAATAGTCTTTCTGTTCTGCCTTCTCATTGGTTCTAAACCCAACCACATGACTGCCTCATCACTGCCTGTAAGTACCGCCCTCCAGGTCTTAAAGGCATATGTCTCCAATACTGGCTGTATCCCTGAACACACAGAAATCTACCTAGCTCTTCTAACCATCACGCTCTTGCTATGGCTCTAATAGCTCTGACCCCAGGGCAACTTTATTTATTAACATAAAATTAAAATTACATTTCAGTACAAATAAAATATCACCATATTTCCCCTTTTCTATTTTAATAAAAAGAAAAAAAGGCAAAAGGTTATAACTAACAAAAGAAAAAACTATATACAAAAGTACAATAACTATATACAATATATACAAGTAACAAATACCTAAACGATGTCTAGTCCATTTGTATTTGACAAATCAGAGAAAATAATTCCCTTATCTATCCTATTTTAGTAAGTCCAAAATGTATCTAATTCACTTTCTATCCTAATTAATCTTCAACTATAACTAACTAATCTTCAACTCCCTCAGAGACCCAAGAAGGAAATAATATTAGCTAACAAAAATAAAAACAGGAAGTGCACAAAAGCAACTTCCAAAAATTTTGTGAGTCGACAGAAACAGCCAGCTGCCTGGACAGTCACCTGAGGTTTCTCTGCAGTGTTGGGGCATCATCTTCAGCCTATAGGCTTATCGTATCTGACAGACTCATTTGTGAAGTAGGTTGTACACAAGGTCAACAGTTCAACCTCACATTGGGTGAGAGCAGTCCATGTACCAGAAACACCTGAATTCCACTAGTGTCATGTCATGATTCAGGATTTTAAATTCTGAAAATTGTTGATGATTTTTGAATTCAGCTGTCCATTCTTCTCAGCTGTGTATATATGGCTTCATCTCAGCATCCTCTTCTTCTCCACATCCCTCTATTAAATGCCAGTCTACTATTGAGAGGCGTGAGCTTTCAGTTGCTGTTCCATTGCACAACAGAAGCCATCGGCCCACTGCCTGTTCAGCTGTCTTCGAAGAAAAGGACACTGTACCTTTTCCAGATTGTGAAGGCCACTTCAGGGATGGTGCCATATTGTCCTGGCCTCAGAAGATGCCTTCTGATAAAGTCATAACCACACTTGTTTTGGCAGGAATTGGTAGTCCTTTGTTTCGTGTTCTGTCTGTCCATTTTTTCCTGTTGATTCAAGGATACTTTGTTGTCCAGTGGCTAACTTTTGCCACAATGAAAATTAACTCCATATGCAGTTTCTTCAATGCCCATATTTTCTCTGAAGTAGATTGGTACTGCCAGGAGCCGACATGTCTCAAAAAAGAAAAATTTCTAAGTTATTAAAACATTTTAAATGCCATATTCGGTAGATCTCTGAAGGGTTTGAAGATGACCTGTCTAAAACATATCTGCTCAATTTTTAAAACGTTTCTAATATGACTACAATTTCTATTGTAATGTCTATAACTACTAACTTTCATTTCTTTATATCCTAATAGTTGGTAATAATGTAAAGTATTTAAAACTAGTAATTATCTTTTTTTTCTTTTCTTTCTTTCTTTCTTTCTTTCTTTTTTAAACAAGAACCTTAAATCTAATTTCCTTTGTTTAGCCTTTTTCCTAACCCTTGACAACAACTTGTAACCTACCCCCCTAAATAATGAAAATTATCCCAGACCCAAAAACCCGTTAAAAAGAACCAAAAAAACTACCCGCCCCACCACCTCTTTGGGAATGTGGGCGTCGTATTCTTAAAATTGTTTCCTGCTGGGTATGGGCGAAGTTATCTTTATCCTGAAAGAAAAATTTTAGGTTAATTGTCAAATTCTAGGAAAGGTAACTATATCCTTCATTATTATCTAGTCTGTGTATAAAGCCAAAGTTCAGGGTTTATCTCAAGTCCTTATTCAAGTAGTCTTTGAGACTGGATCATCTCAGCTAGTCATCTCAAAATTGCTCTGAGCACCTTGTAGTTCAAAGCTGATCTGTAGATGATGTTTGTCAGTTCAGTGATATTATTA